>NW_028156185.1:0-79681 GCF_964263955.1 Coregonus lavaretus | reverse complement strand
TGCTGCATCATAATAACTGCTGCATCATAATAACTGCTAGCATCATAATAACTGCTAGCATCATAATAACTGCTGCATCATAATAACTGCTAGCATCATATAACTGCTAGCATCATAATAACTGCTGCATCATAATAACTGCTAGCATCATAATAACTGCTGCATCATAATAACTGCTGCATCATAATAACTGCTAGCATCATAATAACTGCTGCATCATAATAACTGCTAGCATCATAATAACTGCTGCATCATAATAACTGCTAGCATCATAATAACTGCTGCATCATAATAACTGCTGCATCATAATAACTGCTAGCATCATAATAACTGCTGCATCATAATAACTGCTGCATTTGAGGAATCGAGAGTCTTTGTTTGTTTTTGCATGGAATAATCATTTGTAGACGCTGGATGATCAAAGTACAACGAATATACAGTAACTGTGAAAGATGATTGTTGTTGTTGTCGTGTTTGAGCTGTCATCAAAAAAAATAAAATAAAAATAAATAAAAAATGTATGCACTCACTAACTGTAAGTCGCTCTGGATAAGAGCGTCTGCTAAATGACTAAAATGTAAATGTAAATCATGGAAGGAATGCTGATTAAAATCTGAAATGTAATCAATTTAGTGTTGGGGGGTGGGGGGGGCATCCCTTGAGAGGGCTGGAACAAGATGTATGTCAGGAGAAGTGGAGTACTATCATAAGGAGATGTATACTGGGAATACGGAGAGGAATGGAGGGAAAAAGAGAGGCAGAGGAGGTCGAAGAGAGAGAGGGAGGAAGAGGGTGAGATTGAATAGGTGGAAGATGTGGGAAATAAGGGAGATGGTTTGTCGAAGAAGAAGAACAAGAACAAGAACAAGAAGAACAAGAAGAAGAAGAAGAAGTGTGTTAGCAGAGTAAGCCGGATTGAGGTCTGGAGGCGGAATGGTAGTGAATGAGAGTGAATTATCGGTGGTGGCAGGTATGGTGAAGTCCTCGGAGCACTGATGGTCAGGATAAAGATGAGTCTGTGACGGTAGAGTGAAATATTTGGAGAAAGTGGACCCCTGCCTTTTGGCTGATCCATTTGTGGTTTCAGGGTGGGTGAAAACAGAGTTGGGTGCTGTGGAATCGGTGAGGGTAACCAGAAGTGGTCTTGTGATAATTGTTTGTGTTTCTGCTGGTCAGAGGGAGCAGGTGCTCTGCACCACACAATGGGGGCAAGAGATGTGAATTGTTTTTCTCTCAGGAAAATGACACCATTGAAAGGAGTGATTACTGGGGTAGCGGTAAATGTGAAAGCTGACCAACTGAAGGGGAAGATTCCGGTGTTTGTGATGCTCGTCGTTTGGTGCGATGCAGACAGGGTGGCGTTAGTGGTGAAACAGAAGAGTCATCGTCTGCTCTTTGGAGATTTGATGTTGAGTCTTTGCCCGACAAAGTGAAGTTAGGATATTTCAGTTATACTTTACGAGCTTTTGGGCCGAATACAGTACGTTGTTACAGGTGTCAAGCTTATGGGCATGTGGCAGCAGTATGTAGGAGGGAGGTTCCTAGGTGTGAGAAGTGTGCAGAAGGGTATGAGACAAAGGAATGTGTAGCATTGGGGAAAGAAGCGGTATGTGTTCATTGTAGCGGTGCCTATCAGAAGTGTCTGGTGCGAGAGAGAGGCAGGTTGAAGTTACCAGGGTTAGAGTAGAGTAGTGCAGAAGGTGTCGTATGCTGAGGCACAGTTGCGGTGCGTGGGTAAAATCACTGGAGAAGCCAAGCCAGTAAAAAAGCCACATTACAACCTATGTTGTGTGTTATGTAACCCATTCGTTCATACGCCACTGTGATATACATTTTTATATTTTTTTTATTTAACGTGGCATTTCAGTTAAGAACAAATTCTTATTTACAATGACGGCCTACGCCAGACGACGCTGGGCCAATTGTGTGCCGCCCTATGGGACTCCCAATCACAGCCGGATTGTGATTCAGCCTGGAATCGAACCAAGGTCTGTAGTGACGCCCCTAGCACTGAGATGCAGTGCTTAGACCGCTGCGCCACTCAGGAGCCACCAATAAGTCCGTGGCAACAAAAAGACAACAGTCACACAGTGGTGAATAATTTAACTACACATTCGTTTGATTCATCACAAAACCGGAACGCAACATATGTCCACAAAGCAAATATTGCATGTAAGAATTCGTTTTGGCGTTTTGCTGCGCTAGGACAACCCACAGGTGAGCTCAGCTCAATGCTGATTGGCTAATTATTTTATATATTTTTTTATCAAGGGAGGACAAATGCTTGCTGGCATCAATCAATGAAATGCTACGGCGGAAACACGTCATACTCTTTTGTTCCAGACAGCATCAGATACATGGGCTACACATACTGAGACAGAGGGGCGCTGTTTCCCTCGCTCGGATGGTTTCTCCGGTGAGATTGAAGGAAAATTATGAAAACACAGACAGACGAAAGATACATTATTTTCTCATTTGAATTGTTTTATTGGTCAAATATTTAGGGAAGCCTGGCTTCCCTTGGCATCCATGAATACACACCACTGCTGAGGCAGTGAAGAAAAGGAGAGGAAGATGGGTCAAGGGGGAAGGATCCTGAGAGGATTCATGTGAGTAGTAGGACAGCAACAGCAACAGCACACAAACAGAGAGAGAGAGAGAGAGAGAGAGACAGAGAGAGAGAGAGAGATAGAGAGAGAGAGAGACAGAGAGAGACAGAGAGAGAGAGAGAGATTAGAGAGAGAGAGGACAGAGAGACAAAGAGAGAGAGAGAGAGACAGAGAGAGAGAGACAGAGAGACAGAGAGAGATAGAGAGACAGAGAGAGAGAGAGAGAGAGAGAGAGAGAGAGAGAGAGAGAGAGAGAGAGAGACAGAGAGAGAGAAGAGAGAGAGAGAGAGAGAGAAGAGAAGAGAGAGAGAGAGAGACAGAGAGAGAGAGAGGAGAGCAGAGAGAGGATAGAGAGAGAGAGAGGAGAGAGAGAGAGAGAGAGAGAGAGAGAGAGAGAGAGAGAGAGAGAGAGAGAGAGAGAGAGAGATAGAGAGAGAGACAGAGAGAAGAGAGAGAGAGAGATAGAGAGAGATAATGCATGCAGAGCAGAATTAGGCCGATACCGGCTAATTATCCAAATCCAGAAAAGAGCTGTTAAATTCTACAACAACTTAAAAGGAAGTGATTCCCAAACCTTCCATAACAAAGCCATCACCTACAGAGAGATGAACCTGGAGAAGAGTCCCCTAAACAAGCTGGTCCTGGGGCTCTGTTCACAAACACAAACAGACCCCATAGAGCCCCAGGACAGCAACACAAATAGACCCAACCAAATCATGAGAAAACAACAAAAAATTACCAAAAAACTGAGCAAACTTGGCCCTAAACAGAGAGTACACAGTGGCAGAATACCTGACCACTCTGACTGACCCGAAATTAAGGAAAGCTTTGACTATGTACAGACTCAGTGAGCATAGCCTTGCTGTTGAATGAGGCTGCCGTAGGCAGACCTGGCTCTCAAGAGAAGACAGGCTATGTGCACACTGCCCACAAAATAAAGTGGAAACTGAGCTGCACTTCCTAACCTCTTGCCAAATGTATGACCATATTAGAGATGCATATTTCCCTCAGATTGAAAACAAATCCAATTTTGATGAACTAACACAGTGTGCCATCACAGCAGCAATATTTGTGACCCGTTGCCACAAGAAATGGGCAACCAGTGAAGAACAAACACCATTGTAAATGCAACCCATATTTATGTTTATTTATTTTCCCTTTTGTACTTTAACTATTTGCACATCGTTTTAACACTGTATATAGCCATAATATGACATTTGAAATGTCTCTATTCCTTTGAAACTTTTGTGAGTGTAATGTTTAATGTTCATTTTTTATTGTTTATTTCACTTAAGTTTATTATCTAGTTCACTTTCTTTGGCAATCTAAACATATGTTTCCCATACCAATAAAGCCCTTTGAATTGAATTGATATCGACGCCAACCGCAGTTAAACCTCATAGAAGAAGAGGCGGAACCAATTTCACTCATAGTGCTATGATCGGGGAGGTGTTTCACTCTAGTAAGGCTCGACTTGTTTATTTCCGTTGCAGAAAGGAAGTAGTTCGCTGGGTCTTGTGGAGGTGACCCAATGGCAGAATTATTCTGTCAATCTTGAATTAGCTTTCTCCCAGAGTCGTAGGAAACACCGATTATTTTATTTTCATAGTTGAAAAAACACCGTTAGCACCATGGGAGCTCACCTCGCGCGGCGGTATATCACCGAGAGGGAGACCGAGCCTGACCCTTCCAAACCGTTTGGCTTCGACCCCGAATTCGGCTTCGAGGAGAGGAAAGAGAGAGGTCTGTTTTGGTCCGAACGTGTCACAGTACAGGCGTAGCTTGCAAAGTGTCTGCTGGTTGACTCTTGTCATGTGTGTACTTTGTTCTTAACTGACTTGCCTATTTAAATAAATGTTAAATAAAAAATATATAAATACAAATTGCAACTAGTAGTGGCTAGCTAACGTTAGCTACGCAATTTAGCTAACATGGACATGTTCCCTATTAAATATAGTATTTCCCCCTTTCCATTCGTGTAGAGTATGTTTTTATTTTAATTAATAAAACTCTCAGTTCAGACAGCAATATGGTTTTGAAACAGCTATTCCCCGTCCTGTCAAGTTCAGAATCATAAACCCCGGGTGCGTCTCAAGAATCCATAGTCTTCCTCTCCTCGTCTCCTTTACCAGCAGCTTCCTAGAAGACATCCACCACACCATATTGCTTTGCTTTCACCTTTTCTGTGTAACTTCTCAGTTAAGCTCAGAAGAGGTAGTGGATACACAGAGAGGAGGTGATTTAGGAGTAGAGGTGTAGCTACTGTGGACTGTATTCACAAAGCCGCCATATTTACAAAGTAGGATTGCTGATCTAGGATCTGTTTTCTCTTATAAGATCACAATGAATAAGATGATGGACAGGAAGGTCCTGATCCTAGATCCTAGTTCTAAAACCTCCCCATTGACCACTGCTGTTATGTTATATTGAATGAATAAATACAACTTTATTGTCCCATAGGGAAGTTGCTTGCCAACAGTACAAGCATTCCTCACATAAATATAACGCATTCTGGAACATACAAGGCTTCACTTATACACATCTCAGGACATAGCCTACTCCTTTCTTTGTTGACAATTTTCATTTTGTGTGTAGAGATGATGTCCTCTCCCATTAACCCCTGGTGTAACATGTTATCTTGTCCCCCTGGTAGAGATGGTGGCCTCCCAGGCCCAGATGAACCTGGCCCAGGTCCCTGTACTCCAGAGGGACTACTGCGCCCACCACCTCATCAAGCTCATGAAGTGTAAGAGGGACAACTGGCCCAACTTCCTGGCCTGTAAACACGAGAGACACGACTGGGACTACTGCGAGCACCAGGAGTAAGTGTCTACCTGGTTATAGGAGTAGGTAGAGGTTTAGCAGCACCAGGAGTAAGTGTCTACCTGGTTATAGGAGTAGGTAGAGGTTTAGCAGCACCAGGAGTAAGTGTCTACCTGGTTATAGGAGTAGGTAGAGGTTTAGCAGCACCAGGAGTAAGTGTCTACCTGGTTATAGGAGTAGGTAGCGGTTTAGCATCACCAGGAGTAAGTGTCTACCTGGTTATAGGAGTAGGTAGCGGTTTAGCAGCACAAGGAGTTTGTTTCTGGCTTTCCTGGCCACACTTTATGGTTGCAGTGATTTCAAATCCCACTGGCACTGGGGTCATGTCCAATGTTCCCTGTAATTTTTTGGGGCACTGAGCAAAGTTCAAGACTTGTGAGCGGAAAGTTGACAGTCCTGTGCAACTTTCCGGTGTGCGTTTACAGTGAACACTGAGGCTGTACCTTTTACAGTTTTCCACAGCAGCCAATCGGCTGTTGTGGCTATTTGAGCAGGATGTAGTCCTATCAGAGTGGCCTATCAATAGAGCAAATCCCAAAACATTTTCACATGGGAATAGCTTTTGATTTCTATGATATATCCTACAGTAACCTATAGGTGGTGTTCTGAGCAGGCCTACATTCCATGAGACTGGCTCTGCCTACAACAAAATCACAGACTCAAATCTTGCAAAGTTAAGATTTGTTTGGTTGCATTGAAAAGGGGCTGATATGTTGATTCGATCACGTTAGAGGAAAAACGTTGATCTATATAGTGCAAACTAATGGGGGTGAACTCAGTGAAGTCCAATGTCTTGAGTCTGAGCACCGGCTGGCAGTACTTCTGCTCTGCTGTCCTGGAGGAGGTGAGCGGCTGCACATGCACGCAGCTTAGAGAATTAACCATCCTCTAGAAGTGCAAAATGGCATGTATTGTTATCAAAGAGAGAGTTGATGCATGTGTCTGGGATGATCACACGTGTATAGAGTTGTCAGACTTGGTGCAGTAGTATTGCCATCTGAGGTAATCCCCCATCAAATCCACTTGAACACCCCTCTCCTGTGTCTCTGTCTGTGTGTGTGTAGCTACGTGATGCGAATGAAGGAGTACGAGCGGGAGCGACGGCTGCAGATGAGGAAGAAGAGGGTGGAGGAAGCCCAGGCTGCTTGAGCATCATCATCATAATGACCTCTTATCCCTGACCCTTCTGTGTACATACCTGCTGCTCTCCACAATAAAGACCACCTTTTGAGCTCTACTACTCTAGCGCTGAGCCATCTCTGTTTCTTTGTTTGTTTCCTGGTACGTTACTAGCCTGGGGTGTATTCACTAGGAAGCACACAGAAGCCAACGGAACCAAACGGGGAGGGACCTACCCGAATCTGTCCAATAGAAACTCTTGTTTGTTTTCTTTTTGCAAAACGTTCTGTGGGGTGTGCGTCATAGCAGGGTCTGAGCCAGCTATCTATCTGACAGTGGGTTGTCGACAATGCAGCTTTTAAAGGCGATGTTCCCACCTTCGTAGAGGCTCAATCGGAAAATTACCTTTAAAAGAGGCATTGTCAACAACCCGCGGTCGAATTGAATCCCGGCCAAACATTTAGGCCTGGATTCAATCAGATCGAGCGCTACATTTCGTTACATCCAATGGCGGTCTGCGATAGCCTTAACCGGCCTTATCGCACGGAGCTGCTTGTGGATTTGACCGCTTTAACGCAGTTCCACCTCAGACACCGCCAAAACATCAGCTATGTGGGTGTCTGCTAGCGCCGGTTAATGCTGGATCTGATTGGATCCAGGCCTAGGTTAGTTTGTTTCTTTATATCACTAGCCCTGCCTGCGCTACGTTCAACAGGGCAAAAAGCTGTGGAACCTTCAGATAGTCCAGGGCATGTATTCATAAAGTGTCTCAGAGTAGGAGTAGTGATCTAGGATCAGGTTATCCTTTTAGATCATAATGATTAAAGAGGGGAGCTGATCATATTGAAATGTGCACTCCTCCGTATGGTCGTTCAGGATGACACAATCTTTCCATGCACCTACAGTAGATCAGCTAGAATCTAGATCCATCAACCGAATAGTATCTGAATGTAATGTATTATTCTGTCCCTATCACAGGCTGGGTTTAGACAGGCAGCTCAATTCTGCTATTTTTTTTTCACTAATTGTTATTTTGACCAATCAGATCAGCTCTGAAAACGATCTGTGATTGGTCAAAAGACCAATTTGTGGAGAAAAGATCAGTATTGGTCTGCCTGTGTAAACGCAGCCTTAGCAATGCATTGCATTAGTGTTCATTGCATCATATGGTCCCTATCTCCAGTGTGTTGTGTATTAGTCTCCAGTGTACAGTCGTGGTCAAAAGTTTTGAGATTTACATTTACGTCATTTAGCAGACGCTCTTATCCAGTGCGACTTACAGTTAGTGCATACATTATTCTTTTTTATTTTCATACCCCATGGGAATCGAACCCACAACCCTGGCGTTGCAAACGCCATGCTCTACCAACTGAGCTACCTCCCTGCCGGCCATTCCCTCCCCTACCCTGGACGACGCTGGGCCAATTGTGCGCCGCCCCATTGGTCTCCCGGTTGCGGCCAGCTACAGCAGAGCCTGGATTCGAACCAGGATCTCTAGTGGCACAGCTAGCACTGCAATGCAGTGCCTTAGACCACTGCGCCACTCGGAAGGCGAAATGAATGACACAAATACTAATTTTCACAAAGTCTGCTGCCTCAGTTTTGATTATGGCAATTTGCATATACTCCAGAATGTCATGAAGAGTGATCAGATGAATTGCAAAGTCCCTCTTTGCCATGAAAATCAACTTAATCCCCAAAAAACATTTCCACTGCATTTCAGCCCTGCCACAAAAGGACCAGCTGCCATCATGTCAGTGATTCTCTCGTTAACACAGGTGAGAGTGTTGACGAGGACAAGACTGGAGATCACTCTGTCATGCTGATTGAGTTAGAATAACAGACTGGAAGCTTTAAAAGGAGGGTGGTGCTTGAAATCATTGTTCTTCCTCTGTTAACCATGGTTACCTGCAAGGAAACACGTGCCGTCATCATTGCTTTGCACAAAAAGGGCTTCATAGGCAAGGATATTGCTGCTAGTAAGATTGCACCTAAATCAACCATTTATTGGATCATCAAGAACTTCAAGGAGTGAGGTTCAATTGTTGTGAAGAAGGCGTCAGGACCGTCTCCTAAAGTTGATTCAGCTGCGGGATCAGGGCACCACCAGTGCAGAGCTTGCTCAGGAATGGCAGCAGGCAGGTGCGAGTGCATCTACACACACAGTGAGGCGAATACTTTTGGAGGATGGCCTGGTGTCAAGAAGGGCAGCAAAGAAGCCACTTCTCTCCAGGAAAAACATCAGGGACAGACTGATATTCTGCAAAAGGTACAGGGATTGGACTGCTGAGGACTGGGGTAAAGTCATTTGACAGCATGCCAGGGCGGATTGCAGAGGTCTTGAAAAAGATGGGTCAACACTGCAAATATTGACTCTTTGCATAAACTTAATGTAATTGTCAATAAAAGCCTTTGACACTTATGGAACGCTTGTAAATATACTTCAGTATACCATAGTAACATCTGACAAAAATATCTCATAACACTGAAGCAGCGAACTTTGTGAAGACCAATACTTTTGTCATTCTCAATACTTTTGACCACGACTGTAGTAACAGTGTGGTGTGTATTAGTCTCCGGTGTATTAGTCTCCAGTGTAGTAACAGTAGCCTATGTCATCAGTACATAGACCCAACAAGAAGACATGGTTTGGTATTTCTTTAAAAAAAATAAATGACTTCTACAGACAACAAAAATGAAAGTTCCAACAGAACGACCAAAAGTGTGTCATGGTTTATTAGCACTTTCTGATCAGAGGTTTTGGTATTGTTATACTTAGGCCTACACCTTGTTACACACTGACCCTGTCCCAAATGGCTCCCTAGTCCCTATGTACTGCACTACATAGGAACTAGTGTACCATTTGGGACATGCCAGACTGTCAGTCAGGTTATTTAAACAGCCAAAAAGCTCAGAGAAAATAAAAATAACAATAGCCAATCAAAAGTGGTTTGAGGAGCGTTGTTGGGCAGAAACTTCTGGGTGGGAAAGTATAGTATAAGACAGTCTCCTCAAAATGTTTGGGGTGGAGGGGGGTAGGGTTTTAATTGGAGGATGATGGTGGGGGGCAGGGCTCTCATTCCAGGTCAGACCAATCCAGTGTAGAGTAGGTTTGGGATGGGGCGAGGGACAGGGCTCTCATTTCAGGTCAGTCCAATCCAGTGTAGAGTAGGTTTGGGATGGGGCGAGGGGGGGTTCCATTCTCCTCTAGAGGACGAATGGGAGGATGGGCGAGCGGAGAGGAGGGTAGTCCCGGAACTCTTTCAGGTAGCTGCGGTGCTTCCCTTTGGCCCACACCGTCATCTGGATGAAGCCCACCGCCGTGAAGAAAGCCACCGGCAGACACTGAGTCATCAAGGTGAAGCCAAACCACGAGCCCAGCTACAGGAGAGAGAGAGGAGAGGTGGTGTTACACACACATACTAAAGGGGCTATGGGCAGACTCTACAGGGGACAAAGAGAACGATGGTGTTACACACACACACACATATGCGTAATATACAGTACACACACGCTAGAATTTCACTGCCAACCTCAGCCACTAGGTGGCCCTGAGCCTAACTATTACACAGAGAGAGACATGTTAGACACTGTTCCTCCTAACCATCAGAGGGCAGCGTCACACTGAGGAGTAGTTGTAGTTGGGACAGTCTGCTGATCCTAGATCTGTACCTAGGGGTAGAAGACTCACCTCGTATGTGTAGTTGGGACAGGAGACCAGCAGGAAGATCCAGGTGAAGGGGTTCTTAGTGGGGTACGGGATCTTCCTGGTCTTAGATCCTGATGGAGAGACAGATGGAGGGAGAGAGACGGGGAGAGAAAGAGATGGATGGAGAGACGGGGAGAGAAAGAGATGGATGGAGAGACGGGGAGAGAAAGATTCAGTTCACTGTGTGCTACTGTTTTGTAGCAGACGGGGAGAAAATAGTGTGTATGTTGAATTGACTGATGTATTACAATGTTGGAATATTCATTAGGAGTGTGTACCTGGTGGGCGGAGGTTCCGCAGGGCGATATGGATGGAGAAGTTACCAATCTGACAGAACTGGCAAGACAAACAACACAGCATCTAATAAATAACATTTTATTACGATAGTGTTCTATTACTATAGTATACACTATGAGTATAGTACATTATAGTATAGTATAGTAGAGTATAGTAGAGTAGAGTAGAGTTTAGTAGAGTATAGTAGAGTACAGTATAGTAGAGTACAGTAGAGTATATTATATTATAGTATAGTACAGTATAGTAGAGTATATTATATTATAGTACAGTATAATATAGTACAGTACATTATAGTAGAGTACATTATAGTATAGTACAGTATAGTATAGTATATTTTAGTAGAGTATATTATAGTACAGTAGAGTACATTATAGTAGAGTATAGAACAGTAGAGTCTTACCAGGAAGATGATGAGGGCCATTCTGACCTGCTGCTCACCATAGATTGCTGAAAAGACAAGGATGGTTAATGGTTACTATAATAGTGTACTAACTAGGTGGTGTATATAGAGGATGGTTAATACAGTAGGGTACTCACTAGGTGGTGTATATAGAGGATGGTTAATATAGTAGGGTACTCACTAGGTGGTGTATATAGAGGGTGGTTAATATAGTAGGGTACTCACTAGGTGGTGTATATAGAGGATGGTTAATATAGTAGGGTACTCACTAGGTGGTGTATATAGAGGATGGTTAATATAGTAGGGTACTCACTAGGTGGTGTATATAGAGGATGGTTAATATAGTAGGGTACTCACTAGGTGGTGTATATAGAGGATGGTTAATATAGTAGGGTACTCACTAGGTGGTGTATATAGAGGATGGTTAATATAGTAGGGTACTCACTAGGTGGTGTATATAGAGGGTGGTTAATATAGTAGTGTACTCACTAGGTGGTGTATATAGAGGATGGTTAATATAGTAGGGTACTCACTAGGTGGTGTATATAGAGGATGGTTAATATAGTAGGGTACTCACTAGGTGGTGTATATAGAGGATGGTTAATATAGTAGGGTACTCACTAGGTGGTGTATATAGAGGATGGTTAATACAGTAGGGTACTCACTAGGTGGTGTATATAGAGGATGGTTAATACAGTAGGGTACTCACTAGGTGGTGTATATAGAGGATGGTTAATATAGTAGGGTACTCACTAGGTGGTGTATATAGAGGATGGTTAATATAGTAGGGTACTCACTAGGTGGTGTATATAGAGGATGGTTAATACAGTAGGGTACTCACTAGGTGGTGTATATAGAGGATGGTTAATATAGTAAGCCATCCAGGCAGCAAAGCCCCAGTAGTAGGTGCAGTTCTGGAACACAGGAAGACAGAATACACATTGTCACACACAGGCTTCGTCCCAAATCGCGCCCTACTCTCTACATAGTGCACTACCTTTTGTCAAGGGCCCATTACACTAATCCCTATATAGTGCACTACTTTTGACCAGAGCCACATGGGCCCTGGTCAAAAGTAGTGCACTACATAGGAAATAGGGTGCCAGTTGGGATGCGGCCAGTGTCAGATGATCCCAGAATCTCTCAGCAGGGTCACCCTGGGTTCAAGAGACTGGCTAGGGTTCCCCAGATGAGGTATGTGTAAGGTGACACCACCACGATGAGGTAAGAGGGCACCTAAGGCTGTGGTGTGTCAGTCAGTCAGTCAGTCAGTGAGTGAGTGAGTGAGTGTGAGAGAGAGAGAGAGTGTGTGTGTGTATATGCGTCAGTGTGTGTGTCACCTTGAAGATGTTGCGTAGCGGCATGGTTCCGTGGGAGAAGCGATGGACAAACAGGGTCTCCAGGAGTCTCTTCAGGTAGTGGAAGGAGTGACACATACAGGCTAGACTGGGACCACACACACAACTACATTACCCAACATGCACCAGGACACTCACCACAGAGACCAAAGACAATGGTTCTCTTCATTCCTGCCATTCGTAGCTCATATCAACTAGAGTTCAACTAGCAGACAAAGATGATTCACATCTAACAAATGGCTCATTGCAGTTTCACTCAAATATTTCCGTAGTCTGTGAATAGAAGGAAGTGTGTGTGTGTTACCATCCAGTATGTGTGAGACTCACTGTACAACCAAGTGTGTGTGTGTGTGTGTGAGACTCACTGTACAACCCAGTGTGTGTGTGTGTGTGTGAGACTCACTGTACAACCCAGTGTGTGTGTGTGTGTGTGAGACTCACTGTACAACCCAGTGTGTGTGTGTGTGTGTGTGAGACTCACTGTACAACCCAGTGTGTGTGTGTGAGACTCACTGTACAACCCAGTGTGTGTGAGACTCACTGTACAACCCAGTGTGTGTGTGTGTGTGTGAGACTCACTGTACAACCCAGTGTGTGTGTGTGTGTGTGAGACTCACTGTACAACCCAGTGTGTGTGAGACTCACTGTACAACCCAGTGTGTGTGTGTGTGTGTGAGACTCACTGTACAACCCAGTGCTTGCTAGTGGTGAAGTCATATTTGGGGGCGTAGATGAAGGGAACCCGGAAGTAGAACATCAGGTAGAGGAGGAGAGGACCGGCATACTCTGTCAGAAACACCTGAGAGAGAGACAGAGAGAGGAATTCATTTCAATTGACTGATTTCCTTATATGAACTGTAACTCAGTCAAATCTTTGAAATTGTTCCATGTTGCGTTTATATTTTTCAGTATTCAGTATAATATAGCCCAGCTTCAGATCATTTATCAACCCTGTTGTCAGAGCTTCAGATCATTTATCAACCCTGTTGTCAGAGCTACAGATCATTTATAAACCCTGTTGTCAGAGCTACAGATAATTTATAAACCCTGTTGTCAGAGCTACAGATCTTTCATAAACCCTGTTGTCTGAGCAGCAAAGGACAAAGCCATTTTAAACTGTTACTACTGTCATCATGAAGAACTTACAAAACATAACTTTACTTTTCTCCCCCTCTCTAGTCTCTCCCTCTAGTCCCTCCCTCTAGTCCCTCCCTCTAGTCCCTCCCTCTAGTCCCTCCCTCTAGTCTCTCCCTCTAGTCTCTCCCTCTAGTCTCTCCCTCTAGTCTCTCCCTCTAGTCTCTCCCTCTAGTCTCTCCCTCTAGTCTCTCCCTCTAGTCTCTCCCTCTAGTCTCTCCCTCTAGTCTCTCCCTCTAGTCCCTCCCTCTAGTCCCTCCCTCTAGTCCCTCCCTCTAGTCCCTCCCTCTAGTCTCTCTCTCTAGTCTCTCTCTCTAGTCTCTCTCTCTAGTCTGCCCACAGCTCTCCTCCTCCTAGTGGAACACTGGGGTTTCTGTGTCGTACACACAGATGTCCAGTCAGCCAGTCAGCCAGCCAATCAGCCAGCCAGCCAGCCAGCCAGCCAATCAGCCAGCCAGCCAGCCAGGGAGGATACATTTATCTGTCTCCATTTTACACACCTGCTCCTGCCTAACCGACAGTAACCCCTCCGTCTGTCCTCCCTCCCTCCCCCTCCGTTTGTCCTCCCTCCCTCCCCCTCCGTCTGTCCTCCCTCCCCCTCCGTCTGTCCTCCCTCCCTCCCCCTCCGTCTGTCCTCCCTCCCTCCCTGTCTGTCCTCTCTTCTTACTGTGCTTGTCCCCTTCTTTCTCTCACACAATCTCTTTCCTGCACTCCCTGTCCCCTTCAAATCACATGCTTGGTAAACAACAGGTGTAAACTAGCAGTGAAATGTTTACTGACGGGACCTTCCCAACAATGCAGAGATAACACAAGGAATAAATACACAATGAGTAATGATAACTTGGCTATTCACACGGGGTACCAGTACTGAGTCTATGTGCAGGGCTACGAGGTAATTGAGGTAGATATGTACATATAGGTAGGGGTACAGTGACTAGGCAACAGGATAGATAATAAACAGTAGGAGCAGTGTATGTGATGAGTCTAAAGAGTTGGTGCAAAGGGGGTCAATGCAGATCGTCCAATGCAGATCGTCCAATGCAGATCGTCCAATGCAGATAGTCCAGATAGCTATTTATTTAGCGGTCTTGTTCAGCAGTCTTATGGCTTGGGGGTAGAAGCTGTTCAGGGTCCTGTTGGTCCCAGACTTGGTGCTCTGTCCTTTATCTCCCTCCCTCAGTCTCCCTCCCTCCCTCAGTCAGTCAGTCTCCCTCCCTCCCTCAGTCAGTCAGTCAGTCTCCCTCCCTCCCTCCCTCCCTCCCTCCCTCCGTCCGTCTCTCTCTCTCTCCCTCACTCCCGTCTCTCCCTCAGTCTCTCGCTCCCTCCATCCCTCCGTCTCTCTCTCCCCCAGTTAATGTGACAGGGGCTTTAATAGTGACCCTCACCAAAAACAAATTAGCACTGAGGTCAGGAGGAAACTAATACACAAACACGTTTGTGTGTGTGTGTGTGTACTCACGGTGACCCAGCTGATTTGAGCTCCCAGGTCTCGGAAATAGAAGGTTGCCGTGGTTCCCACAGGAAGATGCTGCAGTACATCCTCATCCTTTAGACACTTACCCTCTGATAGAGGAGGAGAGGAGAGGAGAGGAGAGGAGAGGAGAGGAGAGGAGAGGAGAGGAGAGGAGAGGAGAGGAGAGGAGAGGAGAGGAGAGGAGAGGAGAGGAGAGGAGAGGAGAGGAGAGGAGAGGAGAGGAGAGGAGAGGAGAGGAGAGGAGAGGAGAGGAGAGGAAGAGGGGAGAAGAGAGGGGAGAAGAGAGGGGAGAAGAGAGGGAGAGAAGAGAGGAGGAGGAGGAGAGGAGGAAAGGAGGAAAGAGGAGGAAAGGAGGAAAGAGGAGGAAAGGAGGAAAGAGGAGGAAGATAGGAGGAGGAGGAGAGAGGGGAGAAGAGAGAATTCTAATATCAATAACGGCCCCACAACCAAGTTGCATGATCAATTCTTACCCTCTACCAGCCTGCTACCATCACTACTATACTATAGATATCACCACTGTCTTATCCTCTATCACTACTATACTAGATATCACCACTGTCTTATCCTCTACCAGCCTGCTACCATCACTACTATACTATAGATATCACCACTGTCTTACCACCTACCAGCCTGCTACCATCACTACTATACTATAGATATCACCACTGTCTTATCCTCTACCAGCCTGCTACCATCACTACTATAGATATCACCACTGTCTTACCCTCTACCAGCCTGCTACCATCACTACTATACTATAGATATCACCACTGTCTTACCCTCTACCAGCCTGCTACCATCACTACTATAGATATCACCACTGTCTTACCCTCTACCAGCCTGCTACCATCACTACTATACTATAGATATCACCACTGTCTTATCCTCTACCAGCCTGCTACCATCACTACTATACTATAGATATCACCCCTGTCTTATCCTCTAACAGCCTGCTACCATCACTACTATACTATAGATATCACCACTGTCTTATCCTCTACCAGCCTGCTACCATCACTACTATACTATAGATATCACCACTGTCTTATCCTCTACCAGCCTGCTACCATCACTACTATACTATATATATCACCACTGTCTTATCCTCTACCAGCCTGCTACCATCACTACTATACTATAGATATCACCACTGTCTTACCCTCTACCAGCCTGCTACCATCACTACTATACTATAGATATCACCACTGTCTTATCCTCTACCAGCCTGCTACCATCACTACTATACTATAGATATCACCACTGTCTTATCCTCTACCAGCCTGCTACCATCACTACTATACTATAGATATCACCACTGTCTTATCCTCTACCAGCCTGCTACCATTACTACTATACTATAGATATCACCACTGTCTTCATACAGACTCTGAAAATCAGAAGAATGGTTTGGAGTTAGACTTACTTGGGTCCAGGCGGATGGACTGTCTGGCTGCGTACCATTGAGGATCTGAAACAGACAGACAAACAGACAAGGGTGGGAGGGAGAGGGAGACCAGACAGACAGGTAGAGGGACAGACAGAGAGACAAGACGAAGACACAGACAAGGGGGTGGGGGGGGTCAACTCTTTAGCTTTATTTAATTTAAATACTATGTATTGAAGTTAATTTAATTGTAGTAGAATGTGCTGCTGTGTAATGTCAATCTAACGTCGTACTCACGGCTTTTGTGGAACATAGACTTGATCTCCCCAATAGTGGCATTTGGCTCAACCTGCAAATCAAGAGAGATGAGTGGGAAACACACACACACACCTTCTCATTGCCCTTTCATGTGTGATTAGCAGTGCATTTAGCTGTAGCTCTGGCCACACCCCCTGGGTACTGTTATCAAACAGCTGGTATTATCACCCAAAATAGAACAGACACACACAGTGCCAAAACACACACACACACACACACACACACATAATGTGAAAGACACACTGCAACAACAATCCCACATAGACAAACTGACAAATGACGCACTTACAAAACCATGGACACACACACAATACCATCTAACAGCGGCCACTCCAGACCGTCGTAACCCCCAGGAGAGGCCGAGTCTGGAGGTTAAGGGACTTGCGCTGAACCCTGTTCCCCCAGCCAGACTGCCTCCTCCTGGGGGGCTTAGCCCTCACATACCCCCCTAACTCCACTCAGCAGGGACTGGATGGTTCTGCCCAGCCATGGGCCATTATAGCCAATACTATAGCCAGGCAGAGGGACAGGGGACCAGAACCAACCTTTCCTAAAGGATAGGTAAGTCATGGTTAGTCCTTACTGGCTAGTTGAGAAGGACTAGGTGTGTGTACAAAGACTGTCTTTATTGAAGGTGGGTCACAACAGTCAACTTGAAAGGTTCTGAACACTGGACTCCACACTAGGCTACTCTTTTTGGCATCCTTATAACATTCACCAGACATTATTCTACTACTGTATTCATCGGTGACATCACAGAGGTCTTCCCCCAGACATTCTAGTCTACTTATGACATCACAGTGGTCTCACCTAGATATTATATTTATGACATTGCAGGTCTCCCCCAGACATTCTAGTGTCTTTATGACATCACAGTGGTCTTTCCCAGAGATTCTACTCTGTTTATGAAATCACACAAAGGTATTCTCCAGACATGAATCATGACATCACAGAGGTCTTCCGAGACATTATAGACTACTTCTGACATCACAGAGCTCCTCTTCAGACAGTCTCTTTATGACATCACAGGTCTCTCCCAGAAATTCCAAATAATTTACTTGACAACATTAGATTAGAATAACTTTATTTATTCAACTCCACCAACATAAATTCCAATAACCAAATCAAATATACTCCCTCCCACATCAAAGCCCTACTTCAGGAATCTCTATTTCCCAGGGGGCCGCAGTCTGAAGTGGGGGATGACTTGGCCATGGAAACTGTGTTAAGCTGAGAACAGGTATCAGAGCAGTGGTAATCCTGTGTGGACGTGACCTGATACCTTGCAGCCCCTGCATGCCCTAACCCATCACATTAACACCATACAGAACCTAAAACAGTGCTATTAAACCTATAACAGCATGATAAACCTAGCTAGGTGTTCCAGCTGTCATTTAACCACCAGTCTATAACACCATGATAAACCTAGCTAGGTGTTCCAGCTGTCATTTAACCATCAGTCTATAACACCATGATAAACCTAGCTAGGTGTTCCAGCTGTCATTTAACCATCAGTCTATAACACCATGATAAACCTAGCTAGGTGTTCCAGCTGTCATTTAACCGTCAGTCTATAACACCATGATAAACCTAGCTAGGTGTTCCAGCTGTCATTTAACCATCAGTCTATAACACCATGATAAACCTAGCTAGGTGTTCCAGCTGTCATTTAACCACCAGTCTATAACACCATGATAAACCTAGCTAGGTGTTCCAGCTGTCATTTAACCACCAGTCTATAACACCATGATAAACCTAGCTAGGTGTTCCAGCTGCCATTTAACCATCAGTCTATAACACCATGATAAACCTAGCTAGGTGTTCCAGCTGTCATTTAACCATCAGTCTATAACACCATGATAAACCTAGCTAGGTGTTCCAGCTGTCATTTAACCATCAGTCTATAACACCATGATAAACCTAGCTAGGTGTTCCAGCTGCCATTTAACCACCAGTCTATAACACCATGATAAACCTAGCTAGGTGTTCCAGCTGTCATTTAACCACCAGTCTATAACACCATGATAAACCTAGCTAGGTGTTCCAGCTGTCATTTAACCACCAGTCTATAACACCATGATAAACCTAGCTAGGTGTTCCAGCTGTCATTTAACCATCAGTCTATAACACCATGATAAACCTAGCTAGGTGTTCCAGCTGCCATTTAACCACCAGTCTATAACACCATGATAAACCTAGCTAGGTGTTCCAGCTGCCATTTAACCACCAGTCTATAACACCATGATAAACCTAGCTAGGTGTTCCAGCTGCCATTTAACCACCAGTCTATAACACCATGATAAACCTAGCTAGGTGTTCCAGCTGCCATTTAACCACCAGTCTATAACACCATGATAAACCTAGCTAGGTGTTCCAGCTGTCATTTAACCACCAGTCTATAACAGCATGCTAACAGAGAGAAGTTGTAACCTCTAACCCATCAGACTGATAGTCCACTCCAGTCATAGGTAGTAGTGAGCACTATGGGCCGGTCTGGCTCAGACAAGGCTTCACTACTTCAGGTTGTACTTGGAGCTCCTCAGCACTACACTGACTGGGGGACTGGGGCTGTAGCTCCCTGCTTCACATGACAACAGACATACAGACAGACAGCACTGACCTGAGTACAGTGGAGCGGCCTATATTAAACCAATAGTCCTATCGAGCCTGCACCTGTTGCACTATTTAACACAGAGAGACACACACACACACACACACAGATATAGACACACACATAGACGTACACACACAGATATAGACGTACTACCCCCCCCAGACACACACACAGTATTTGTGAAGCCGTCTTACCTTGTCCAGGAAGCAGAGTTTGTCCTTGGTCTTGGCATCCAGAATCTCCACCTCAAAGAAAACCACAGCTTTCTTAGCCTTCTTAGCTTTCGGACGTTTAGCAGGGGGTGCTGCCACCCCTGGGACACTCCCCGGACCACCCTTTTTGGGGGTAGCCCCCTCTAGTACTACAGTATCCATATCCACACCACTACTCTCTCTCTTTATTCCCTTCTCTTCTTTGTCTGGAAAACACGCTTTTCTTAATTCTCTGAGAGTTTGAGCGAGGAGAGGAGAGAGCGGCGTCTGGTTTCAGCTGTGGAAATAAATATCTTTCTCTCCCCCTCGTTCGCTCCGCTGTTCTGCCTCCCCTCCCTCCCTCTCGCTCTCATCCCTTCTTTCCTGGCATGCTGGCTGCTTTATTTAACCCCCCACCCCACACACACACAGCCCAGCTCCCCCGTCACCCCACACACACACCTGCTCCCCCCTACCTCCCCCTTCACCCCACACAGCCCTACTCCCCCCTACCTCCCCCCCTCCTCCATCCCATCCCTCACCCCTCCACCCCCATTCCTCCATCCCTCACCCCTATCCCTCAACCCTCCATCCCTCAACCCTCCATCCCTCAACCCTCCATCCCTCAACCCCCCCTACCTCACCCCTCCCCACACACACAGTAGGGTGATAATACTCCAGAGACACTCATGGCTTAGTTAGGGGAATACTCCTCCGTGCAACCACTCCCTCCCCTGTAATAATGTCCGGAACCTTAGCTCTATAACCCTAACATTCCTAGATATGTCGGTCCAATATCAATTTACTTAAGGGCAATTCCATGGTAACGGAATTACGCTGAGACTTAAAATGTATACCAAACAAAAAAACATTTATTTACAAGTTTAACAAACCATAGAACTCTATGTACAAGGGCTACTTTTAACAATTTCCACAGAAGATTCTACAAAAACACATTTCCAGGAAGAACTGAGCACCCTAAGCACCCCCCCTCTAGAAGGGAGGAAGTATGACAAACACACAGTCCTCCCCTCGGCTAAATATAAAACTCTGCGTAAGCAACCTTATCCCTACACATACCACGCCCTCCCCACCTCCACCCTTACCCTACCTCCACCCACCTCCCCACCCTTGCTACCTACCTCCCTCCCTCCACCCACCCACCCACCCACCCTCCCTCCACCCTCCCTCACCCCTCCACCACCCACCCTACTTTTACTGTAATTATGTTATCAAACTTTGCATCTGCACACAGTTATTCCAATAAATGTTTTGTATTATTATTTACAAAGTTGTCCTTGTGCATAGAGTTATGGTTTGTTAAACTTTTAAATAAATGGCTTTTGTTTGACATACATTTTAAAAGGAAAAATTGGAGTCTCAGTGTAATTCCGTTATTGTAGAATTTCCCTTATGTTTTGTAGTCTGCACACACCCCCACACACACACAAACACCCACATCCACATCCACCCACACAAACACCCACATCCACATCCACCCACACAAACACCCACACCCACATCCACATCCACCCACACAAACACCCACATCCACATCCACCCACACAAACACCCACACAAACACCCACACCCACATCCACCCACACAAACACCCACATCCATCCACACAGTGCGAGCCAGGAAACACAGGCATTACTAGGATTACTGGGATGACTATTTAAACTGTCCCACCCCCCCCCATCCCCTCCCCTCTACCCCCACCCCCTGTCCCACACCCCCATCCCCTCCCCTCTACCCCCTGTCCCACCCCCTGTCTATATAAAGACCCCCCCTGGGATAGCAGCCTTTCCTTGTGCTGGGGGTCTAAAGCAGTACTGGATAGATAACCATTAGAGCTGGGGTAGTGTTGGGGTAAGGCTGGGGTAGTGTTGGGGTAAGGCTGGGGTAGTGTTGGGGTAAGGCTGGGGTAGTGTTGGGGTAAGGCTGGGGTAGTGTTGGGGTAAGGCTGGGGTAGTGTTGGGGTAAGGCTGGGGTAGTGTTGGGGTAAGGCTGGGGTAGTGTTGGGGTAAGGCTGGGGTAGTGCTGGGGTAAGGCTGGGGTAAGGCTGGGGTAGTGTTGGGGTAAGGCTGGGGTAGTGTTGGGGTAGTGTTGGGGTAAGGCTGGGGTAGTGTTGGGGTAAGGCTGGGGTAGTGTTGGGGTAAGGCTGGGGTAGTGTTGGGGTAAGGCTGGGGTAGTGTTGGGGTAAGGCTGGGGTAGTGTTGGGGTAGGGCTGAGGGGGGTAGGGCTGAGGGGGGTAGGGCTGAGGGGGGTAGGGCTGAGGGGGGAAGGGCTGAGGGGGGAAGGGCTGAGGTGGTAGGGCATGGAGCTCTAGAGTAGGACAGCATTGGAACTAGCTAGGTTCAAGACTCGGGTAGTAGTGCAAGTTGGGGTAGTGTGCTGCTGCGGCTTGGGCCCAGTTGGGGTAGTGCTGTGCTGAGTGTGGGAAAGACTGAGGGAGTCGTAGTACACTCCAGCTCATCATAGTGCCCTAATAGGTGCATTCTCTTCCTCTCTCTATCTCTCCCTCGCTCTCTCTCTCTTCCTTTCTCTGTCTCTCCCTCTTTTGACAGGTGGTGTATCTCCTGTCTACTGGACTCTGGCCCCTGGTACCTTCACACCTGCCTCCTCACTTACATACACAGGTCAGTGTTAATGATTGATATTATTTACCCATTCATTGTTTAACCATTTAAATGCACCGTGAGCTTAGCACAACGTTCTCTATGGACCCTTGTCTCTGGACAGAGCTGATGCTGATGTAGTGGACTAGCCACTGATCTACAGTCAGGTATATTCTACAACCCGAATGGTTCATATTAGCATTGTGCGTATGGTAATCTGATCCTAAGGTGGATTGAGTGTCCATCTTCTCCAGTGTGTGTTGTTGTCAGTGCAGCGAGGCAGCAGGTGTCATTCCTTGGTATATAGTTACTATTACAGTGCTATGACGCCACCTTGTGGATATTTCTTATAACTACATCAGCAGTGATTTCGCTTTGCAATAAATGTTTTTATTGGAGAGACCGATACCTGTTATCATTTGGATTCAAGATGGATGCAGACAGTAATCTTGTTGATTGTTAGCAATCCTTCCCTGATGGCCAATGATGCATTGATATGGGCCCAACATGTATTCTGTAGTCAAATGCACATCTTATCAGTGTAATGACATGTTTCTATTGCGCTTAGTGGACTCACAGTTCAGTGCTGCAGACTCATCTAGACATTATTGTAGCCTCCTTGTATGTTAGTTTTACTACGACCTCCACCAAGAGGTCTGGACCTTTATGGCAGAGCACTAGGCTACATTGTAGCATGGTTGCCGTTTCCTGCTCCTCTCAAGCTATTCTGTCCCCCTCAATTACTACATTAGAAAGAGAGAAATGTATTGGAAGTGATAACCTCCCAGTGTATGTAGATATCAGACAGACCTGGGTTCAAGTACTATTTGACATAATTTCAAAATACATTATTGACTGAGCATGCCTGGCTTCAACATACCAATAGAATAGTCCAATAACTGCAAAATATATCTAGCTGCAACTCTAGATAGGCTTGAGAGAAAACTCTCAAAGTATCGGAAAGACTTCAAATATTATTTGAACCCAGGTATGGTATGAGAGGAGGAGACATGTTGGAGGAAATGAGGAGAACTCACTGGTCGAGGCAGTTCTAACTCTACTCAACTCCCCAAACTGGCTCCTTCAAATCCTGTCCATTGGGTTTGGTCGGCATGACGTCACACCTGCTGTAGAGTCAGTCCTGGTAGCCATGACAACACCTGATGTAGCTAGCTAGCCTACAGTCTAGGAAGCAGTTTTAAATCTGACTGTAGGAGGATTAACTCCCCTCTAGACACTGATCTAAGATCAGTTTGTATGTGATTACCCCCTAATGGCTAAGGTTTGGATTAGTGGGGGGTAATCTGGTCCTAGATCTGTGTCTATTGGGTCTGAGAGAGCCACATGGCCAGCACATGTAGAGGTAAATGTCTATGGGTGTGTCTGCCTATACAGCCATGATAGGGAAGGTGGGCATGTGTTTCAGAGGACATAGCCCTACCATTATTGCCTGTTTGCTATGCATTTAACATAAAGTAACCAGTGGGCTTTGATGTTATTCCATTTACGTCCTTGCATGCATACCATAGAACTTTGTCTCGTGTGTGATTGAAAAAATAATGAATAGTTTAAATTCAATCACCTAAGTCTACGAGGCTATGAGCAATAGGAGTTCAGATTGAAGCTAGGCCTATTTGCATATCATCACTTTACTCTCCTATATGCAGATCAACAATGCTCCAGTCAGTCAGTCAGTCAGTCTGATAGTATGAGACGGAGTGGCCTCTATGTTCATGCAGTAAAATAGTGTAACCGTCAACATTTCTATCCCAAGAGGCTACATTAACTTACGACACAACACTCCCCACAAGGTTAGATTTGTTGCGCACTTGACTGTTCACCTGCAATGATAGGCTGGCTGCCCTGCAATGAAGCAACAATGCAGAGATAAGAATTCTTCAGCGTTCCAATCCACCAGAGGTGGCGCAGCCTAGTTTATGCATTGTCCAAGCATTGTGAGAAAAGAACGACTGGTAAATATTTAAATAAACTAGTAACCTATCTGTTTGGTTGGATTGCTGTTTATTGTGAAAGTAGAAGTGATAGGCTATGTCCATGACATGTGAATTGCAGGCAAGTAGACTACAACTTCGACCAGAGAGTCCACAAGCACACCACTTTGACATCCGAGTGAAAACAGCGTGAGCTCATCCCTGCTCTCCAGCACGTTCTACCAGCCTAAATCTGACCGTTAAACTACCCAGGACCGTTGGGAAACAGACTGACAACTTCACAACACTCTTATGAAACAGTAAGAAATACATTGAACAGAATCCCCATTAAAGGTTTAGAGTTACAGCGGATACTATCTTACCTCGTAATGCTTCATCTTGGCTGTTTGTTCTCGCTCTCATCCAAGGTGAGCGACGGGTTGTGCCTTCCAATCAGAGCAAGAGGAAGCAATGATGAACGTGAGGTCCCCAATTGGTCCAATGGTTGGGGAGTCCAATGGTTACTTCTTTAATATCACGTCCAATCAATGCGTCGGAAAGCCAAGTAGATATGCCTTACTGTCCGTACTGTAGCCAATGGGGGAGTAGATTCCCGCAATGGAGTGATCCGTTTGGACAAATGGAGATGCGGGGTAAATTGTGTTAGCGGGGGATTCTGTCACTAAATCGTATGTTATCAACAGCAGGGCAAGCTATACACTGACTTTACAGATCAGCAATTATGTTGGTAGATTACTGACTGATAATTGGGCATAGTGTGTCAGTGGTGGTTTTCATAAGCAGCAAGGCTGTTTGACAAGGATAAGGCATATTTGTTGATATTTGACTAAGAAGAGTAAAGTTGAAATAGCGTTATTATTTTCATTGAGAAAGGACATGGCTAAACCTAACGCATAGTGCCTATAAACCTAAAGCATAGCGAGGACTACATCTATAGTTCCAACAAAAGCAACAGACAAACCACATTATGAGGGAATCAGTTTTGTTCAGGGGTTCCATAAAGCTTTTCCTCTGCGCAGTTTGCAGACACGATTCTTAGAACTTTCGATACATACAGTGAGTGCAACATTGTATCTGCCTCTGCACAAACAGAAGGTGAGATTTCTACATGGAAGGCGTGGTTGAGTTTCGGCTAGACTACGGAAGCCTGTCCAATGGAACTGTCAAACTCAGTGACGCTCCAGTGGGCGTGAACGACCCCTTGGAAGTTTCGTCCGAGAGGAACTGAGCTGAGCTGTGTTCAGACTCTGATGGAAAATTCTCGAACTTTCTGCGCGGATATAAGATAGAATGAGGTCCCATGCGGAGTGCTGAGCTGAGCTGAGAGAACCGTAGCCTTCTTCAACAGTGTGTGTGCAGTTCACGTTGTAATACTTTTACTTACCATTCCATAGATAGACTGCCTGCAACTGGACCAGCGGATTTAAAGAGAACTACCCGTATACCTTGTGTGAATTTGATTGACACTGGACTTGACAGTCAGCAGGCTCAAGCAAGGGAGCCTTAAACTATTTCTCGCAGCTATTTGGAATAAACACACAGACAGCTAGATGGTCAAAATGGGTAAAGACTACTATAATGTCCTGGGCATACAGAAAGGAGCGACGGAGGACGAGATCAAGAAGGCTTATCGTAAGCAGGCTCTGCGTTACCACCCGGATAAAAACAAGTCTCCTGCAGCCGAGGACAAGTTTAAAGAAATAGCTGAAGCTTATGACGTTCTGAGCGACCCAAAGAAAAAGGACATTTACGACCGATTCGGCGAAGAAGGTGAGTGTTCTATCTACTAGACATTTTACATTTTAGTCATTCAGCAGACGCTCTTATCCAGAGCGACTTACAGTTAGTGAGTGCATACATGACGCAACATGTTGTTATTAAAAAGTGGTGAATAAATACACTTTATTTTCCAAAGTACATTAGTTAGGTAGACCTATTGGGAACGATTTCAAAGCTTCAATTATAACGATGTAAAGCTGAATCTTTGTTTCTTGATATTTTGATGAGTATTTAGGCGAGATGGCATTTCAAGATCTCTCTCAAGCACCTGCCTCTTTCCTCTGAAAATCTACTCTTCTTCAGTGGTGCTGAAACCGCAGTTTTATTTCTAGAGTTGTAACGCTTTGGGCCACAGAAGTTCCAAAAACAAACGCTATATGCTTATAACAAACCAAGCAATAGCTTATAAGCCTACCTTTCTTAGCCAATGTGAGCAATATTTTATAACCAGAAAGGGCAAAGCACAGGAAGGTGGAAGTACAGCACGCATGTTCCAACAATAATCCCTTGCAGCACAATCATAAGGAATGGATTAAAAAAATTGATAAACAATACAATAGGCCTGCGGATTGGCAACAACGCTCGGATTGGCTGCAAGACACGAGCGGAGCGGCGCCGGAGAGGTGCCCGCCCACTGCTGGAAGGTTCGGGCGCTGACGTCACAGAGGGGCGGAGAGACCGACTTTAACAGTTTGGCACTAGCCTGTCAGCAAGCTTCTCAAAGGACAGATGGTGTGGTCGTGGATTCCTAGTTCCTACAGTAGGCCTAGGTTAGAATGGTGCAGCTGTGTTCTTATCAGTTGTTTTTAAGGACCAGGCTAGGTAACTCAACTGTCAAGCTGCATTATTCCGTGTATAGCAACAGACACTGTAGACCACAGGAGGTTGGTGGCACCTTAATTGGGGAGAACAGGCTCTTGGTAATGACTGGAGCGGAATCAGTGGAATGGTATCAAATACATCAAATACATGGTTTCCAGGTGTTTGATGCCAGTCCATTTGCGCCGTTCCGGACATTATTATTTAGCCGTCCTCCCCTCAACAGCCTCCTGTGGTGTAGACCAATACAACCTTTATTCCCTCCCTTCTAGCCCTACACACAGACACATTGTTTCCACACCCATGGGTGCTACTGCACATAGGAAATGATTACACAACTTCTATTGAAAGAAGTCTGAACCAGAGCACCAAATGTTTAACTCTCTCTCTCCGTCCCTTCCTCCTTCTCTCCTCCAGGGTTGAAGGGAGGAGGCCCCTCAGCAGGAGGGGGTGTTCCTGGGGGCCCTAATTTCAGCTACTCCTTCCAGGGCGACCCCCACGCCATCTTCGCCGAGTTTTTCGGGGGCCGGAGCCCCTTCGACCAGTTCTTCCCCCGAAACGGCGGGGGCCCAGACGGGGACAACATGGACACTGACGATCTCTTCGCCCGTTTCGGGATGGGGGGCGGCGGCATGGGGGGGTTCCCCCGTTCCTTCAGCACAGGGATGGGGGGAGGGATGGGGGGGCAGATGGTTGAGAAGCACCAGGACCCACCCATGCTCCACGACCTCAGGGTGACCTTAGAAGAGGTTGGTTGATTGATTGATTGACTTATTTTATTTGACAACAAAAAATATCCATGTACACACAGTACATACATTTTAAAAGTTGTCTAGGATAACACAATAAAGGCAATAACTAATTTCCATTGTGATCCTTAAAAGGTGTTCTCAGGTTGCACTAAGAGAATGAAGATATCCCACAAGCGGCTGAACGCAGACAGACGGACCACCCGGACGGAGGACAAGATCCTGGAGGTGGAGATAAAGAAGGGATGGAAGGAGGGGACGAAGATCACCTTCCCTAAAGAGGGGGATGAGACGCCCACTAACATCCCGGCAGACGTGGTGTTCGTGGTCAAGGATAAGCCCCACCCAGTGTTCCGGCGAGAAGGCTCTGACATCGTTTACCCCGCCAAGGTCTCCCTCAGAGAGGTAAGGCAGAATGATTGGAACTTTTAACTAAACTATACTAAATATACTTTGTTTTTATACGCTGCTCTCCAAGTGCTCGCTAAAACAAATTAATAGTACTTAGAATGACAATCATTCTTGAACCTACAGACAACTGTTTGTACGTAGACTAGAGTGATGAAGCGTAACATCTCTCTCTCTCTCTCTCCCCCCTCTATCTTCTCTCTCTCTCTCTCTCTCTCTCTCAGGCTCTGTGCGGCTGCACGGTCAACGCCCCCACGCTGGACGGCAGGACAGTAACCGTGACGACCGGGGACGTGGTGCGTCCGGGGATGAAACGACGTATCACGGGGGAGGGGCTTCCTCACCCCAAGCGGCCCGATCGCCGCGGTGACCTGCTGGTGGAGTACGAGGTGGTGTTTCCGGAGAGATTGAGTCAGAGTGCCAAGGAGACCATCGCACAGGTGCTTCCACCCTAGTCCTGATACCTATGAACTATGAACTTCTTAAGGACAAAATGGACGGCCGACGAACAGTGAAAAGCAACAAGTGGCTGTCCGCCCTATCGCCTCTGACCAAAGAACAACGACCGCCACCATTTTCTGGACAGGGGCCACCTGATCCTAGATCAGCATTCCTGCACTCTAGAGCCAGAGACCATCAAATAAATGTGGTTCTTTAGCATCCTTTAGTATGAGCCTCTTTAGCTTTACTTGAAAATGTCCATGTACAGGCTAGAGGCATTGGTTTGTTAGCAGTGGTTCTCAAACCTCTCCTCTGGGACCCCGAGGAGAGGTTTGAAATACCTATTTTGGGGGATTAGATTTGTATTTCTTGGTGGCATTTCTTTGCAGATGGCATCCCTTCATGTATCTATTCTAGGGGTTTAGGTATCATGGGTGGTTTTCATGGTTTTGGTTATTGGATTCTGATCAAATCAATAGAACGTATTGGCACTGATCAATACCCATAGTCTGATAATACCCATAGTCAATAGCCGTAGTCCCCACTGGTCCCCATGACAACCAGAGGATGTTCAGGAGCACTGAACTGTTGTCAGTGGTTTAGAACAGAAACAATGCTACTTGAATGCATGGAAATATAATCTATAGAACGGACCTTCCCATTCAAGTCAACGATGATTCTATTTCTATGCTTGAATTTTCTTTACTTTTCCAAGATGCCTACAATAGTAATAACAATAATAGGGTGGGGGGAAATGTGAGTGAGAGGTGTGTGTGTGTGTGTGTGTGTGTGTTTTGCAGCTAGTGTGTATGAGTTAGCTAGCTAGGTGAACCTTTTTGTACAGAAATTCATGGAATGTATGACTTGCTGTAGGATCTGGGCTTTGTATTGTGCAACTGTTGGATTGCGCACTATCATGATATAGGATATCTTAGTATAGGATGTTAGCACAGTAACCATAGGAGATATAGGGTTTCATGTTATACCCATAGCACTCCTCTTTACTCAATATTACACAGAAAATCCACCTGTTGTTGCTGCAGAAAGTGAGAACTGTCCAAAAACTGCCTTTAAACTGTTTATTGAGCAAAAATATCAACTTTTCCTTTAAATTGTCTATGCGAAATGTTTCACATTTTATTGACATGAATGTAACCAAAGCACTTGTCCTCATCAGGTTTTAGCCACGTCTTAATGAAATAAAACCCTTTCCTAACTGTCCATTCAGGGAACAATTGATAAGACTAGACCTCTTCCCCCTCTTCTTTCATTCCCCCTTTCCTTCCCCCTCTTCTTTCATTCCCCCTCTCCTTCCCCCTCTTCTTTCATTCCCCCTCTCCTTCCCCCTCTTCTTTCATTCCCCCTCTCCTTCCCCCTCTTCTTTCATTCCCCCTCTCCTTCCCCCTCTTCTTTCATTCCCCCTCTCCTTCCCCCTCTTCTTTCATTCCCCCTCTCCTTCCCCCTCTTCTTTCATTCCCCCTCTCCTTCCCCCTCTTCTTTCATTCCCCCTCTCCTTCCTCCTCTTCTTTCATTCCTCCTTTCTGACTTGCATTGAACAAAGTGATATCCCAAAGGCTGTATTTAAATGAAAGATCCCTCACCTCAAATTAGAGACCATTCTTTCTCCTTGACAACAGTAATTGTAGTTTAATATTTAAATAATGTAATTTGTATTTAAGGAATAGGTTTAAGAAAACATTAACCCTGGACAGAATCTTCTAAAACTGCAACCAGACTTAGAATTGGACTGGCACATTTCTTAGTTTACTATACATTTGCAATGTATTGTTTACATTATATTGCTGGACAGTTTTCTATACACAGAATGTACTTTTTATGTGAATAACTTTCATTGGTAAATAAAGTATATTTTGTTCTTATAGATAAATGGATCCTTGTTTCTCTTTCTAGAAAGATGTAATAAACATGTTATAACAGTGTGATCTGGTATGAAGATGTCTCTTGGCTTGAGACCCACCGGGGCCTCTTCACAGCCTGTGTCTATGTATGCTGATGACACAACGCTATACACGTCAGCTACCACAGCAAGTGAAATCACTGCAACACTTAACAAAGAGCTGCAGTCAGTTTCAGAATGGGTGGCAAGAAATAAGTTAGTCCTAAATATTTAGAAAACTAAAAGCATTGTATTTGAGACAAATCATTCACTAAACCCTAAATTGAGCAAGTTGAGGAGACCCTGTATTGCAAACTGTCATGGTCAAAACATATTGTTTTGTCCAGTCCTGTCCAGTTGTGTGGTCAGGTGCCACAAAGAGGGACTTAGGAAAATTACAATTGGCCCAGAACAGAGCAGCATGGCTGGCTCTTAAATGTATACAGAGAGCTAACATTAATAATATGCACATCGATTTCTCCTGGCTCAAAGTGGAGGAGAGATTGACTTGTATTTGTGAGAAGTATTGACATGTTGAATGCACCGAGCTGTCTGTTTAAACTACTAGCACACAGCTCGAATACCCATGCATACCCCACAAGACATGCCACCAGAGGTCTCTTCACAGTCCACAAGTCCAGAACAGACTATGGGAGGCGCACAGTACTACATAGAGCCGTGACTACATTGAACTCTATTCCACATCAAGTAACTCATGCATGCAGTAAAATCAGATTTTAAAAACAGATAAAAATACACCTTATGGAACAGCGGGGACTGTGAAGACACACACAGGCACAGACTCACTCATACACACACATGATAACATACACAATATACACACACGTACACATGGATTTTGTATTGTAGATATGTGGTAGTAGAGTAGTGGCCTCACACTTAATGTGTTGTGAAATCTGTTGTGAAATGTAATGTCATGTTTTTAGAACTGTATATAACTGCCTTAATTTTGCTGGACCCCAGGAAGAGTAGCTGCTGCCTTGGCAGGAACTAATGGGGATCCTTAAAAAATACAAATACAAATACATTGTGTTCAACTCTGGGAAGACTGACAAGTGTGTGTGTGTGTGTGGCTGCACGTGTGTCACCTTGGTGTAACCCACCAGCTATGCTGGTAGTTGTTGTGGCAACCCTGAAGGAGGAAATGGAGAAGAAGAGGTCTGTACTACAACAGGTGAGACTGGCGAGGAGGGTGGTGATGATGATGATGATGATGGTGATGATGATGATGGTGATGATGATGGTAATGATGATGATGATGATGGTGATGGTGATGATGATGATGATGGTGATGATGATGGTGATGATGATGATGGTGATGATGATGGTAATGATGATGGTGTGATGATGGTAATGGTGATGATGGTGATGATGGTAATGGTGATGATGGTGATGATGATGATGGTGATGATGATGATGATGGTGATGATGATGGTGGTGATGATGGTGATGATGATGATGATGATGATGATGATGATGGTGATGATGATGGTGATGATGATGATGGTGATGATGATGGTAATGGTGATGATGGTGATGATGGTGATGGTGATGATGATGGTGATGATGGTGATGATTATGGTGATGATGATGATGATGGTGATGATGATGATGATGATGGTGATGATGATGGTGGTGATGATGATGATGATGGTAATGATGATGGTGTGATGATGGTGATGATGATGATGATGATGGTGATGATGATGATGATGATGATGATGGTGATGATGATGATGATGATGATGGTGATGGTGATGGTGATGGTGATGATGATGATGGTGATGATGATGGTAATGATGATGGTGTGATGATGGTGATGATGATGATGGAACCCATATGTATAAATTAGGGCATGACTATGTGTGTGTGTGTGTGTGTCTGTTTGTGTGTGTGTGTGTGACAACAGATGAGGCAGAAAATAACGAGTGAGAGAGAGAGAGAGAGAGAGAGAGAGAGAGAGAGAGAGAGAGAGAGAGAGAGAGAGAGAGAGAGAGAGACCAAATTACACAACATTTTAGTTCTGGGTTAAACAAGATTACTATTGGGGTAACAGTAGGTGTACTTCGTAGTTTACAGTTTATGTATTTTTATAGTTAAAGTTGGCGTATCTTTGTAGTTAAAGTTGGTGTATTTTTGTAGTTAAAGTTGGTGTATTGTTGTAGTTAAAGTGGTGTAATTTGTAGCAGCTATTGGATTATTTGTAGTATTGGAGGAAGTGTTGGAGTAAGTCTAGGAGTTAGTCTTGGAGTTAGTCTAGGAGTTAGTCTTGGAGTTAGTCTAGGAGTTAGTCTTGGAGTAAGTTGTGGAGTAGATTCCATGGGAGTCAGAACAATGATCCTCCATGTTGTCACCTGCTGCATCCTCTAGGTGAGTTCTGTTTTCAGCCAATCAGACTGGACTAATCAATCACTAATAAATTACTAACCAATCACCAGGGGTGGAAAGAGCACTGAAAAATTACTGATGTAAAAAAAACAACTCAAGTAAAAGTAAAAAGTAGCTCATTTAAAAAGTACTCTGAGTAAAAGTAATTGAGTTACTTTTAAAAGAAAAACATTGACCTTGATAATTAGCTAATTTAGCTAAGGTTACATGTACATTGCTACACATGATCTTTTCAATGCATCAACTCAAAAAAGGAAGAGGAAATTAATGTACAGTGGGAACTAAGTTGATTTACTTTCTGATTTGCAACAAGGCACATCTGTGTGTAAAAAATATATACTATTAACATTTGAAAATAAATTATACATTCAAAGCAATTACAATGTATTGATACATAAAGCAATAGAAGAAAGAGTGAAAAACAATAATGTTGCCAGACTTCAATATACACTGCTCAAAAAAATAAAGGGAACACTAAAATAACACATCCTAGATCTGAATGAATGAAATAATCTTATTAAATACTTTTTTCTTTACATAGTTGAATGTGCTGACAACAAAATCACACAAAAATTATCAATGGAAATCAAATGTATCAACCCATGGAGGTCTGGATTTGGAGTCACCCTCAAAATTAAAGTGGAAAACCACACTTCAGGCTGATCCAACTTTGATGTAATGTCCTTAAAACAAGTCAAAATGAGGCTCAGTAGTGTGTGTGGCCTCCACGTGCCTGTATGACCTCCCTACAACGCCTGGGCATGCTCCTGATGAGGTGGCGGATGGTCTCCTGAGGGATCTCCTCCCAGACCTGGACTAAAGCATCCGCCAACTCCTGGACAGTCTGTGGTGCAATGTGGCGTTGGTGGATGGAGCGAGACATGATGTCCCAGATGTGCTCAATTGGATTCAGGTCTGGGGAACGGGCGGGCCAGTCCATAGCATCAATGCCTTCCTCTTGCAGGAACTGCTGACACACTCCAGCCACATGAGGTCTAGCATTGTCTTGCATTAGGATGAACCCAGGGCCAACCGCACCAGCATATGGTCTCACAAGGGGTCTGAGGATCTCATCTCGGTACCTAATGGCAGTCAGTCTGACATGTAGCTCTACCTCTGTCTTATAGCTGTCTGACATGTAGTTCTACCTCTGTCTTATAGCTGTGTCTGACATGTAGTTCTACCTCTGTCTTATAGCTGTGTAACATGTAGCTCTACCTCTGTCTTATAGCTGTGTGACATGTAGCTCTACCTCTGTCTTATAGCTGTGTCTGACATGTAGTTCTACCTCTGTCTTATAGCTGTCTGACATGTAGCTCTACCTCTGTCTTATAGCTGTGTCTGACATGTAGTTCTACCTCTGTCTTATAGCTGTGTAACATGTAGCTCTACCTCTGTCTTATAGCTGTGTGACATGTAGCTCTACCTCTGTCTTATAGCTGTGTCTGACATGTAGTTCTACCTCTGTCTTATAGCTGTGTCTGACATGTAGTTCTACCTCTGTCTTATAGCTGTGTGACATGTAGCTCTACCTCTGTCTTATAGCTGTGTCTGACATGTAGCTCTACCTCTGTCTTATAGCTGTGTCTGTGTGTGTGTGTGTGTGTGTGTCTGTGTGTGTGTGTGTGTGTGTGTGTGGGGGGGGGGGGGGGTTGTGTGTGTGTGTGTGTGTGACATGTTGCCCAGGGGCCGTATGTATCAACCATCTCAGAGAAGGAGTGCAGAACTAGGATCAAGTCTCTTCCGTGTCCATGTGACCTTATTCATTGTGATCTAAATGGCCAAAACTGATCCTAGATCAGTACTCCTACTCTGAGACGCTTGATAAATACGGCCCCTGGTCTATTACAGCGTTGTGTGTCACCTGTTCTATCTCTACATCTGCCTTATAGATGTGTGAGTTGACCTGTAGTTCTGCCTCTTAACTGTAAAAAAAAAAAACATTAAACGTGTGACACGTTTATAACCTAACCCAGCTAGCCAACAATGTTCTGAGAACCATATGTTTCTTAGAGCTTGGTGAGAGCCTGGTTTTCTTCTGGTTATTTTGCATACAACCTTCCCACAAAGTTCTGGGAATGGTGCAGGATAGCACAGAACATTCTGAGAACCATATGTTTTTCTTAGGTGGGAATTTCAGTACTTTTTTTCTGCAGGTTTCCTCAAGGTTCTATTTAAAGTCATGTTCCTAGAACGTTCAGAGAATGTTAAGAAACAAAGGTCTTCTGTGGGAATTTCAGTAATTCAGCATAATATTTTCTTCAGGTTTCCTCATGGTTCTATTTAGAGTTCTCATAACATTAAGAAAACGTTCCATAAAAACAACAAGAAAACAGTAATGTTCAAAGAACGTTCCAAGAATGTTATTTAAAAACATATACAGTGCCTTCGGAATGTATTCAGACCCCTTGACTTTTTCCACATTTTGTTAGGTTACAGCCTTATTCTAAAATTCCCTCATCAATCTACACACAATACCCCATAATGACAAAGCAAAAACGTGTTTTTATACATTTTTGCTAATTAAATTAAATTTAAAAAATGGAAATATGACATTTACGTAAGTATTCAGACCTTTATGCAGTACTTTATTGAAGCACCTTTGGCAGCGATTACAGCCTCGAGTCTTCTTGAGTATGACGCTACAAGCTTGGCACACCTGTATCTGGGGTGTTTCTCCATTATTCTCTGCAGATAATAATAATAATAATAATAATATGCCATTTAGCAGACGCTTTTATCCAAAGCGACTTACAGTCGTCCTCTCAAGCTCTGTCAAGTTGGATGGGGAGCGTTGCTGCACACCTATTTTCAGGTCTTTCCAGACATGTTAGATCGGGTTCAAGTCTGGGCTCTGGCTGGGCCACTCAAGGACATTCAGAGACTTGTCCCGAAGCCATACCAGGCAGTGAGGCAACCAGTCAGGATGCTCTCAATGGTGCAGCTGTATAACTTTTTGAGGATCTGAGGACCCATGCCAAATCTTTTCAGTCTCCTGAGGGGGAAGATGCTTTGTCGTGCCCTCTTCACGACTGATTGTAATTTGCTCCATTCATCTTTGCTTATGTAAATAATGTATTTCAGTTTTTTGTTTTTAATACATTTGGAAAAATGTCTAAAAAACGGTTTTCGCTTTGTCATTATGGGGTATTCTGTGTAGATTGCTGGTGAAATTGTTTTATTTAATCCATATTAGAATAAGGCTGTAACGTAACAAAATGTGGGAGAGAAAAGGAGTCTGAATACTTTCCGAAGGCACTGTACATTCCATTCTCAACGTCAACAAAACTCTCTATCCTCCATCTTGTTAAGTGTGTTTGATGTGTTTTTTTACATTGATATGTTATTTTTTCATTATTGGTACATCGCTGTTGCTGACAAGAACTGAATTGGTTCCTCTCACTGGGTTTGTGTGTGTGTGTGTGAAATGGGCATCTGACCTGTGTTTGGGTCAGATTCTACAGTTGTCTTATCTTATCAGTGACTGAAACCAGACCCTGTGGCTTTCCTTAGATCCAGGGAACGAGCCGGGATTGAACAGAGTTCAGGCTAAACCATTTGTCTCTCCTTGAACGTCTTCTTGATTAATTACAGCATGACGGGAGGGGAGAGAGGGTTTGGGCTTGGGTATGTTTGAGAGATTGATTGTGGACCTGCCATGTCCAACAATCAATCTCCAGGTCAAGCCAGAGTGAGCCGGGGTTGAACAGAGTTCAAACTGAACATGATTTTGCATGACAAGGCTTGATTGGTTGCACCACCATTGTTTCCAAACTGAGTACATAGAGGAGAAGTCAGATATCATAAACTAAGGAAGTGGGCGGAGCGGTCAAGAGGTGGAAACTGGAGACAGTGGTGGGGGAACCCAAGAGGGAGGGGTTAAGCTAAAATGTATGTAAAATGACTATATAAATTGAGAGCTGGGAGGTGGAAAAGGAGATGCTTTGCAAACCACTTCGGCTTTGTCTATTGTAATAAAGTCTATCTTAATTCTACAAAAACTCTGGAAATACTTTGGTTCTTTGATCAACATAAGGACGAATTTGCCACAACATAATCAGGTGTGTTGGCCGCGTCTACTAATTGGCCACACCAGATTTTAATAGGTACTTGTTTCCTTTAAAATGGGGTCTGTATGAATAAACTAAAATGAACAGATCTGTATGAGTTAAAAAAAACATGGCATGCTAGCTCCATCCTGGTTTTTCAGTGGACTAATTCCAGAACAGAAGATCATGTATTCGAATCTCACTGACACTGTGCCACAATAAAAAAAGAAATGTGTTTCCATGATTGATGCTTAAGCAAATTAATTTCCATGTTTCCTATCTGTGATTGGAGTTCAACACAGTTAACCCAAACTAAGCTAGCAGTGTTATTAAAAGTATTATTGAAACTTGTTCTCAGAACGTTATTTAATTACCTTCAAATAACCTATATTTCCCATTCTCAGAACATTAATAAAAACCTCACAGGAAAACTTTCAGGGAAGTATAGTAAAACATTCTCAGAACCTCCCTGCAACCTAAAAAGTTATGTTCCCAGAACAGACAACATTTTATGGTTGTTTAGGGTGCATTTAGTCATTAGAAATTGATTTGACTTCCATGCCTTTTATTCACATCAGTGTTAGGAATGTCTATCACATTACCTACATTTCAGCACAACTGAACAGGACATTTGATTCAAGAAATATTTTCAATCGTGTGGTGTTGTTGTTACTTGAATGTGTTGAGGTAATTTCCATTCTCTGAGTGAAAAAGACGTGGGAGGGGCCTCATTATCATATGTCCCAGCACGCTTTGTTGCAGGTTGATTTTTTAGAAGAGTTTTAATATGGTCTCTCCTATCATTGCTACGCAGACGACACACAATGAATCTTCTCCTTGCCCCCTTCTGATAACCAGGTGGCGAATCGCATCTCTGCATGTCTGGCAGACATATCAGTGTGGATGACGGATCACCACCTCAAGCTGAACCTCGGTAAGATGGAGCTGCTCTTCCTCCCGGGGAAGGACTGCCCGTTCCATGATCTCGCCATCACGGTTGACATCCAGAACGCTGCAGCCTGTCTGCTGTTCAACCTTCCCAAGTTCTCTCACGTCACCCGCTCCTCCGCACACTCCACTGGCTTCCAGTTGAAGCCTGCATCTGCTACAAGACCATGGTGCTTGCCTATGGAGCTGTGAGGGGAACGGCACCTCCGTACATTCAGGCCCTGATCAGTCCCTACACCCAAACGAGGGCATTGCGTTCATCCACCTCTGGCCTGCTAGCCCCCCTACCTCTGCGGAAGCACAGTTCCCGCTCAGCCAGTCAAAACTGTTCGCTGCTCTGGCACCCCAATGGTGGAACAAGCTCCCTCACGACGCCAGGACAGCGGAGTCACTCACCACCTTCCGGAGACACTTGAAACCCCACCTCTTTAAGGAATACCTGGGATAGGATAAAAGTAATCCTTCTACCCTCTCCCTAGGTAGTCTTTCACCACAGCAATAATTAGCAGTAATTTTGAGTGCAGGTTGTGAGTGATCAAATTTGAATTGTTGGATATCCTCCCTCCACCTGGATTCTGATAGGAATAACTAACCCCTTCACAAACCAGTGTTTTGTGACTCGCAGGTCTGATGTGTCCCATGAGACAGGATTTTCAGACAACAATTTAGAGGGTAACTAGACCATAACTAAAGGCCTTGTGACATGTGGTCATAAAGAGTTTGCTTTGAATTGAAACGTATTTCCTTGGACAGTCACTAGTTGAAGGCATCATGATTGGATGCCATTGAATGCAACAATGTTGTCTCTGTCACTAACAAACACACTCACGGGTGGGTATCTCTCACATTCACTCGAAAGGCATGCTGGGATATATGCAAATACAGCTTTACAGCATACAGTCTTAAAACAACACACCCAGTATTTAGTGTTTAAAACCCTAACACCTTGTGCTGAATATAACTGTTAATGTGTTTAAAAAAAGTTTTACAGCGAATAAACTTGTTCTGGTATTTACAATCTAAACACTGTGACGCGTTTTCATTGAAATTCTAAATGCCTTGATGCGTTTAAAAAGTGTTACAGAAAAGTTTTTAGTTGTTTGTTCAAATCCTAAACATTTTTACGGTGTAGTCTTATAGCTGTGTGTTTTGACCTGTATTGCTGGTCCTGTCTTATAGCTGTGTGTTTTGACTTGTAATTCTGAATCTGTCTCATAGCTGACTGTGTTTGTGACATGCAGCCTAGTTCTACCTCTGTATGGATTTGACATGTAGCTCTGGTCCTGTCTTATAGCTGTGTGTTTTGACATGTAGCTCTGGTCCTGTCTTATAGCTGTGTGTTGTGACCTGTAGTGCTGGTCCTGTCTTATAGCTGTGTGTTTTGACCTATAGCTCTGGTCCTGTCTTATAGTTGTGTGTTTTGATCTGTAGCTCTGGTCCTGACTAACAGCAGTGCATTTTGACATGTAGCTCTGGTCCTGTCTTATAGCTGTGTGTTTTGACCTGAAGCTCTGGTCCTGTATTATAGCTGTGTGTTTTGACCTGTAGCTCTGGTCCTGACTAACAGCAGTGCTTTTTGACATGTAGCTCTGGTCCTGTCTTATAGCTTTGTGTTGTGACATGTAGCTCTGGTCCTGTCTTATAGCTTTGTGTTGTGACATGTAGCTCTGGTCCTATCTTATAGCTTTGTGTTTTGACATGTAGCTCTGGTCCTGTCTCATAGCTGTGTGTCCGGAAGCCTCTGCAGTCACTGAAGTGAGAGGATTCGTGGGAGGACAAGTCACTATCCACTGCTCTCATGTACAATCGGAAAACAACGTCAAATACTTCTGCAAGAGGTCGTCCCTGGGGAAGGACATCCTGGTTAAAACGAAGGGGAGCGAAAGTTACACACAGAGAGGGAGGAAGGCTACACAGTATAGTATAGTATAGTATAGTATAGTATATTATAGTATAGTATAGTATAGTATAGTATAGTATAGTTGCTTCTGATGAATGCTGAAACGTCAAGCTTATGATAGTTGTTTAAATAAAATAATATGTTTTTAATGGTGAGCCTTTTGCCTTTCAATGATGATGTAAATTCTTTGGTTGCACCTCGACTCACGTTGGTTGAGCGCCCTCCACTTTTCCCCAGGTGCAGTATAGACGACAGAGGAGATGGAGACTTCACTGTGGTCATCACTGGGCTGGTGGAGAGAGACTCTGGAACGTACTGGTGTGGAGTGGGAGGGACTGTCCCAGGCTCGTTCCAGGAAGTACATCTTACTGTTAGCAAAGGTGAGTTGTCAACAGAAAATCATGTTTATATTATACAACCTTTAACTATACAGATTTCTCTATTTGAGACCTTTTGTAAGATATACCTGTTATTGTGTACATTAATGTATAGAATTAATGTATAGGATTTATAGAAATTTCTTTATTAGGGATAATGTATGTCTATCCATAACAAAATGACACTTATGTGGATCTTGTGATACACCCCCATCCCATCCTCCCATCTGCTCGCCTCCCCTACCCACTCCTCTCCTCCCTCCCTCCCTCCCTCCCTCCCTCCCTCCCTCCCTCCCTCCCTCCCTCCCTCCCTCCCTCCCTCCCTCCCTCCCTCCCTTAACCCTAAACACCTAACCCTAACCCTAACCCTAACCTTAACCCCTAACCCTAACCCTTAAACCTAAAATAGCATTTTAACAAATTCTGAAAATCAAAAATGTCCTGAATTTTCAGATTTGTTATTGTTTTCCTACCTTGTCAGGACATTCACACATTCAACGGTTCATTTCTGGCATTTGTCCCCCCTCATACCTCCCTGTATTCCAGGTACCTCAGTGGTGATCATTGTGTGTGTGAGTCTGGCTGTGCTGGTGGTTGTTGTCATCCTCCTCATATTCTACAGGTTCTGGCAGAGCAACAAGGCTCTAGGTGAGATACCATCAAACACACACACACACACACACACACACACACACACACACACACACACACACACACACACACACACACACACACACACACAGACACACTCATACACACACAGAGTTATAATATACAGTCTATTTTGTGATTCACAGGGTGAATCTCTAACAGGCCTGATGCAGACACAGGAATCACTGAAGAGGTGAGAGAGAGAAGAGAGAGAGAGTGTGTGTGCGCACATGCATGTGTGTGTGTGTGTGTTTCTGTCTTCTCCTAATGGTAACAGTCATGATTCTCCTCACTGTCTCAAAGGTTGATGATGAGGAAGATGGTGAGGAAGAAGAAAATCTAACTTCCACCCACAATGCAGTGGACCCTCAGCCGTGTCTAACGCTGACCCAGAATGCATTGCTCATGACCCCGCCCTCTACCAATCAGCCTTTCAAGCACTCGACCCTAAACCAGAACCTCAACAATGTCACAACTACTGACTCCGGATAGACTCTGTAGCACAGAAATCCTATTAAAATCTAACTAACATGTAATTACATTTGAATATGTAATACAATTCTAATATGTAATTCTATGCTCTGTATTCTGAAGAGAAGAGGTCGTCTGATCGTCTGGTTTTGATCCACAAGTGTTATCGTTACCAGAGCTGGGGTCCAATTGAATTTATAACAATAATCACAACTAAATTTATCATTGATGACCATCATTTACCATGTAGACTTTTCAATCCATGAATGGAATTTCACTTACATAACCGTAACCTCGTCCCCAGGCTCAATAGAGAGCGAAAGAACCGTCTGGTTGTCGAGATTATAGGATATTTATTCATCAGTACTGATAACATTCTGTAGGGGGCGATGTGGAGGTCGTTCTATTGGTTGACTGAGATCTCAGTTGCTTGTCTGTTATGTGATGACATCATTCATTTAGGGGGAGTTGGGTTGTAGAGGAGGGATGTTTCTTCTGTTCAGAAACTCATCTGTTGAGTTGATCATTTACAAAGACTGTATTTGGATCAATGAAATGTCATAGAAAAGTAATAAAATATATTGATGTATACTTTAACTATATTGTCATCATCTCAACAATGTGTTCCTCCTCTGCTGAAACAAACATGGTAACTTTAGAACAGAGAAGTTGACAGTTTTAACACTTAGTCACCACAGCTAGCTGAGTTGTCTTGTGGTTTAGAAGTCTAACCTTCGGCCGGTTTGAACCAGTTTCACTCTGCAGCACATATAGACCTGCAGGACACTGAGGTCACTACAGAGAAATCATCAGGATATGTAGGCTAATGCCATCCCCTCCCACCACCACCATCACTACCTCAATCTCTCTGACATGCTTTGGCAATGTAAACATATGTATCCAATGCCAATAAAGCCTTGTGAATTTAATTTAATTGAGAGAGGGAGAGAGGGAGAGCGAGAGGGAGAGGGAGAGGGAGAGGGAGAGGAAGAGAGAGAGAGAGAGAGAGAGAGAGAGAGAGAGAGAGAGAGAGAGAGAGAGAGAGAGAGAGAGAGAGAGAGAGAGAGAGAGAGAGAGAGAGAGAGAGAGAGAGAGAGACAGAGAGAGAGACAGAGAGAGAGAGAGAGAGAGAGAGAGAGAGAGAGAGAGAGAGAGAGAGGAGAGAGAGAGAGAGAGAGAGAGAGAGAGAGAGAGAGAGAGAGAGAGAGAGAGAGAGAGAGAGAGACAGAGAACAGAGACAGGAGACAGAGACAAAGAAAAGAGACAGAGACAGAGACAGAGACAGAGACAGAGACAGAGACAGAGACAGAGACAGAGAGGAGAGAGGAGAGAGGAGGGTGTTAGAGGAGGGAGGAGCTTTCAACTAAGGAAGACAGATCATTTCAGAAACACCCTACTGTCAAACGAATAGCTGGCAGAGAAGCTGTTGTGGAACTGTGCTAGCTGGTAGTATAGTAAAGTAACTTTACCAGTATAGTAACTGAGGAGTAACTGTCCAGAATGAAGATACTCCATGTTGTCTCCTGCTGTCTTCTCTCAGGTGAGCTCTGTCTGTCTGTATCAGTTTCTATACTACTGTCTGGATTATATAGTACAGAAGTAATAAAAAAATGTACTTGTCTATAAGGTTTTACAGTTCTGAGTTTGTTTTTCACATGTACCTTATGATAATGCACTGAACTTAGAATGCTTGATATGTTGGTCTTTTACCTTGGTTTATGCAGGGTTAAAGTAAGATTATGCAGGGTTAAAGGAAGATGTGCACGGTTAAAGTAAGATTTGTGCAGGGTTAAAGTAAGTTTTGTGCAGGGTTAAAGTAAGATTTGAGCAGTGTTAAAGTATATCTCACAGGTCATCAGTTGTGACTGTACTGTGTGTTTCTGTTTGACAGCTCTGTGTGTTGTGGCTTCAGCTGTCAGAAAGGAAGTGGTAGGAGGACAGGTCACTGTGGGCTGCTCTCACACGTGGGCAGGGACCAACAATAAACGCTTTTACAAGGGGAAATGTTCTGATGAAGACATTCTGGTTGAAACTAATGGGAGAAAGAATGTATCTCAAGGTAGATACAGTATAGATGACAACAGAGATGGAGTCTTCTATGTGACCATCAAGAACCTGAAGAAGTCAGACTCTGGGACCTACTGGTGTGGAGTGGAGAGATTTATAAAGGACACATACCAAGAGGTGCATCTCATAGTTACAGATGGTAAGTTAACACTACATGTAAATTGATATCTAGTAATTAACTTCCTGACTTATATCCTGACATAAAGTTGTTTCAGTATGGGTGTTTATATGTACTTTCTATTGACTCACAGCTCCTCCTACTCCTACACCGTCACCTGTCACCTCCAGACCCCATGTCTCCACAATCCTCCCAAACCTCTCTGCAGCATCCCCAAACACCTCCACAATCCTCCCTAACATCTCCACAACGTTTCTGACATCTGGAGATATCACTGGTCACTTTTCATCAGGAACAGGTATGATGAATCTCTCATCTCAGACATTACAACTAACAAGATGTGATATTAAATTAATTCAGGAGGAAATCAATTGTAACTGTTTATGCTTTGGACAAATTTCTCTCTCTCTCTCTCTCTCTCTCTCTCTCTCTCTCTCTCTCTCTCTCTCTCTCTCTCTCTCTCTCTCTCTCTCTCTCTCTCTCTCTCTCTCTCTCTCTCTCTCTCTCTCTCTCTCTCCCCCCTCTCTAGATTCTCCTCCCTCAGACTACTCTCCTGGTGTAGGACAGAATCAGAGTTCTGGTAAGTTTCATTTTGTGGAGAGCTGCTGCTGACACAATGGCCTCCATTGCTATGGTTACTCTGATGACTACAGTCTCCTCCTTTATCACACCTTTATTATCTATCCTCTTATTATTATTACTATTATTATTATTATTACACTACTCCATTATCTATCTGTCTGTCTGTCTGCCTCTCTCTCTCTCTCTCTCTCTCTCTCTCTCTCTCTCTCTCTCTCTCTCTCTCTCTCTCTCTCTCTCTCTCTCTCTCTCTCTCTCTCTGTCTGTCTGTGTTTTGTCTGCCTGTCTGTCTGTCTGTCTGTATGTCTTTCTGTCTGTCTGTCACCTGACAGACTCTACCAACCAACTGACCGACCAAACAACTGACCAATCTTCCAACGTACCTTACTTTACCTTATTGACTGACCTATCCACTAGTCTACCGACCAACCCACCAGATGACCCTGTTAACGATTCATCAGTCTGATATCTATAGACTGTAAAGCATAGGGTTGAGTTATTCTGGTCATTTCTGGAAAACCTGGAAGATTGGGGACTGAAATGTTGTAACCCTGATAAAGTCTCTCCTCCTGTCTGTGGTCAGGTCTGATGGTATCTATGATACATACAGTACTCTGTAAAGTCTCTCCTCCTGTCTGTGGTCAGGTCTGATGGTATCTATGATATATACAGTACTCTGTAAAGTCTCTCCTCCTGTCTGTGGTCAGGTCTGATGGTATCTATGATATATACAGTACTCTGTAAAGTCTCTCCTCCTGTCTGTGGTCAGGTCTGATGGTATCTATGATATATACAGTATTCTGTAAAGTCTCTCCTCTTGTCTGTGGTCAGGTCTGATGGTGTGGACCAGTGTTGGTCTGGTAGTCATGGTGACAGTGTTAGGACTGGTCCTGCTCCGGTTCTACAGACAGAGGAGAGGAACCAGGAGAACACCACCACCACCACCAGTCTCCTCCAACACACAACCTGCCCCTACTGGAGAGGTGAGAGATACAAGGGTGTGTGTGTGTGTGTGTGTGTGTGTGTGTGTGTGTGTATATATGTGTGTGTGTGTGTGTGTGTTTGTGTGTGTGTCCTCTAGTGGATTTCTACTGTAATCTGTTATCATTCCTCAATCTGTCAACATGAAGAAGTTGCTGCAAACATCACTTGTAAGTTAGACAAGTCAGTTTCAACAGATAATGGATTCTCAGACTCAAAGGCTGCGTTAACACAGGCAGCCCAATTCTGATCTTAATAATTGGTCTTTTGACCAATCAGATTAGATATGTTGCCAATATTTGGTGTCTGTGTAAATGCAGCCATATTAACCATGTAGTTCTTCATTGACATTGTTTGGTTTGCACCTTGACTCACGTTGGTTGAGGGCCCTCCACTTCTTTTCATATCTGACCATGTAGTTGTTGTCATTGGTTCTCTATGCAGGTTGACTGTGTGTATGAGGAGATCAGAGAGGCAGACAGACAGACAGACAGACTCCCTGTGGTCATCTCTTCAGTCTACTCTACTGTCAACTCACCTACCAACTCTACAACCTACCCTGCTGGAAAATACTCTACAACCTACCCTGCTGGCCAAGCCTCTACAACCTACCCTGCTGGCCAAGCTTCTACAACCTACCCTGCTAACGCTATCTGCCACAAAGATAATATAAATCCAAGCTATTCTACTGCAGATCGCCCAGCTTCTCTCATCTACTCCAATGTGGATCTACCCAAAGATTCTAGAGTCTCTTCAAGCCCTCCAACAGCCAGTGGAACCCAGGATGATTCCATCTATTCTACAGCCCAGCTACCCAAAGATACTGTAGAATCTACAAGATACCCTGCTGTACACCTCTCTAAAGACACTCCAGAAGACGCCATCTACTCTACAGCCCAGATACCCAAAATAATGTAGGACTATATAATCTATACAAGGGATACGTCTCAAATGACACTCTATTAACTATCCCCCATATGGCCCTGGTCAAAGGCAGTGCTCTATAGAGAACAAGGTGCCATTTGGGATGAAGGGAAGCTCCCTGTAGAGAGATGAAGGGTTGTCACCACAGAGCCGCCATCTTGGAATGACATGAAAAAAAAAGAAATCCCTTTCATGTTTCAAATCCTCCTTGACATATTGTATTAAAACAGTTCATGTGGTTTTACTGTATATAATGTATGTAAAATATGAATATATGGGTTTAAAATCAATTTTATCTCCAGATTTTGTGAAAGTCAATCAACATTATTGTTAATATTTGTGTAAATATGAACTATGTGTTTAGTCATATCATTTTGGCTTCATTTTGGCTGTTATAATAATGAAGACAGTAATACCATAATAGTCAGTTGTACCTTTGAGATTTACATATCTATTATATATGTACATAAACTGTACCTTTTAACTTTTAAAGCACTTCATTAAAACTCATCAAAATGTTTAAAACAGTGTGAATGTGTAGTATTAGTGTGTGTGGACATGTAGAGAAAGAGGAAGACTGAGACACACCCACACCTTACACACACACACACACACACACACACACACACACACACACACACACACACACACACACACACACACACACACACATCCACCCACCCACCAACACACACACATACACGTACGCACGCACACACAGATACACACACACACAGATACACACACACTGAAAAACCACAGAGAGAGCAGACTCAATAGCATCACAGGTACTGTAACAGGAGTAGTAAAGGGTTGAGTGATTGGAGACAGTACAGGGAGAGATGAGACTTCACTGGGAGAGAATCATGATGACTGTCTGTATCACTATACTACATCTCCTCTCAGGTAGGTTTACAGTACACTGTTACACTAGAGACTGGTCCTAGATCAGGTCTACACTGTTACACTAGAGACTGGTCCTAGATCAGGTCTACACTGTTACACTAGAGACTGGTCCTAGATCAGGTCTACACTGTTACACTAGAGACTGGTCCTAGATCAGGTCTACACTGTTACACTAGAGACTGGTCCTAGATCAGGTCTACACTGTTACACTAGAGACTGGTCCTAGATCAGGTCTACACTGATACACTAGAGACTGGTCCTAGATCAGGTCTACACTGTTACACTAGAGACTGGTCCTAGATCAGGTCTACACTGTTACACTAGAGACTGGTCCTAGATCAGGTCTACACTGTTACACTAGAGACTGGTCCTAGATCAGGTCTACACTGTTACACTAGAGACTGGTCCTAGATCAGGTCTATACTGTTACACTAGAGACTGGTCCTAGATCAGGTCTACACTGATACACTAGAGACTGGTCTTAGATCAGGTCTACACTGTTACACTAGAGACTGGTCCTAGATCAGGTCTACACTGTTACAATAGAGACTGGTCCTAGATCAGGTCTACACTGTTACACTAGAGACTGGACCTGGATCAGTCAACATTCTATGGGTCAGTTAGTGTCAAGTAATATCAAGTACTGGAGGGACAGATGAAGGAGCTTCGTTGTGAATACTCCTTCACCAATCAGGACAATATCAAGTACTTCTGTCGGATCGATGACCACCTATCCTGCCGGGACCTGATCCGGACCGGGAAGCATGACGTCTGGGTGAGAGAGGGGAGATTCTCTATGTACGACAACACCACTGCTGCGGTCTTCACTGTCATTATAGACATGCTGAGCCTGAAGGATTCTGGGAAATACTGGTGTGGAATGGACATCTTCTTATTGCCGGATGATGTCAGTGAGATTCAACTGCAGGTTCTATATCGTGGAGCTCCGCCCCATAGGGGACCTCTGCTCCTATTGGTTTACCCACTGCCCTAAGGCAGTATCAGCCTGAGACAAAATTATGCACACACCTGCAGCCAATAGGAGTACAGGTGTCCCTATAAGAGGGGATGCCTCCCCTCAATCAGCCTCCCGAGATATTTATCTTCAGCGACTGGACTAGACTGAAGAAGCCAAGAAGAGACGAAGAAGACTCAGGACGAAGATACGCCGTCGATTTTCCATTTCATCGACGTCGTCCTAAATGAGCGCACCAGGAGATTTTCCAACCCGAAAAGCTATTTTCAGAGCTCAATGCCGTTGTTCCTCTATGGCGACTACGGACCCCCACGACTTGTGTTTCGTGTGTTTGGGTGCGCAGCACGCCAAAGACGGAACCGGCGTTCCCCCTAATTGCTCATCCTGCGCCCTCCTTCCTATGAAGGAGAGGAAGCAGCGTTGGGCGTTCTTTAGGGAGGATATTCCCTTAGAGGACGTACTGTCTATACTAGCCTCTGCTTCAGAGGCGTCGTCAGACGGTGCTGAATCAGAGGATGACAAGGAGGGAGGAGAGGAGATGGATATTCCCATGGAACAGTCCGACCCTCACACTCAAACTTTTAAGACCCCCTTTCCATTGGAAAGCGAGAGGTCTTATGGCTCCTTGGGCGATGACGACACGGGCTCTGACACGTCAGTAGACCTGTCCTTCGCAGCGGCCTCTCTGCGCTCAGTCTTCCCAGGGCTCATTGAGCGGGCGGCCAAACGACTGGAGATAGCGCTGCCCCCCATTCCCCCCCCCCCCTGCGGAGGTGGATATGATGGAGGGCGGACCCTATTCTCGGCCGAGGAAGGCAGCTGAGCCATTGGCTCCGGCTATGCCTTCTCTCAGCAAATATGTCGAGGGCTCATGGGAGGCACCCTTGGCGGCGCGTTCGCCGGCCAAGATGTACTGCCCATTCAGAAGAGTGGAAGGTCGAGAGAGGGCTGCCAGGGGAATCCCTAGGCTCGAGAGCGCCATGGCGGCGTATCTAGTGCCAGGTTCGAGTCCCTGGGCGGCCTCCAAGAAAGCCACTCTACCAACCCAAAAGGACAGGCTCACAGCACAGCTGGCAGAGAAGTCCTTTACGTTGGGAGCCCAGGCTGTGTCAGCAGCAAACAACATTGCCCTCCTCGCGGCCTCCCTATCCCGTTTAACGACGGGAAGGTCTGAGTTAACGAGTGAGGAGGTGGAAGAGGCGTCCAGGATTTCTGGCGCTATTCTCCATCTGACACAGGCGTCTGCTATCTGCGCGGGAAGGTCCATGGCCACTTCGGTGGTTATTGAACGTCACCTCTGGCTGTCATTGACTGCCATGAAGGAGACTGACCGAGCGTCGCTGCTCAACGCCCCCCTCTCTGACGACGGGCTCTTTGGAGTCGCTGTCAAAGAGGCGACGGAGCGTTTTGCGAAGTTAGACGAAGACAGGAAGCAGCTGGCTAGACACCTGCCATTGGCAGGGAGATCCAGCCATACGCCAGCAAAACCATCCACCTCGAACGCCCCCGGTAGATCTTCTACGGTGAGGCTGCGTGTCAGGCGTCAGACGTCGGCCACTAGCAGCAGGAGAACGGGCACCGCCCCCCCAGCAGCACCCGTGGTCACGACGATTCCGCTAGAGAGAGAGGTTGTCGTCAAGTCGCCCTGGCAGCACCCCAAGGGGACGCAGAAGAGGCGAAGACAATGACGGGACGAGGGGGAGAGAATGGGAGATGGCTCGTCGTGGGACGCGACCGAGCTCACTGTTCGCCCCCACCCTTCTGTTCGGGGCATGGAGGGAAATGTTTGTTTTCATGTGTTTAATAAAGAGTTGGCTCCCACTGACATTGTCACAAGAGAGCCCTTTTTTCATGACACGTTGGAGCACGTTCAGAGCACTTCAGGCCCTATGTTTCTCTCCCATCTCTCTGAGTGTAGCTCAACCCACCTAGGGTGTGTAGCTGAGCACACACAAGAGAGGATAGAGAAAAAGGTAGCAAGGCGCAGCCTTAGCTCACCTCATAAAGATCTCACACTACAGACTCCTAGGAGCACTGTAGTGAAGGTCTCACATAGCAGGCTACAGTCTCAGTCAGAATATGACATGAAGACGCAGCCGCTAGTTGGGAATGACGCTTTGTCTCAGGCTAATGCCTCAGTCAGCGCAATTCAGACCCGTGCTGCGTTCACGGAGGGACGGATTAATAGAGTTACGGAAGTAACCAACATATTGGCGCCCCCACTCACCACAGAACGCGTTAAAATTCACCACTCCAAGTGTAGTTCAGCCCACCATAGGTGCGAAGCTGAGAAAACACTAGAGGCGCGTGAAAAGAGGGTTACAAGGCGCCGCCTTGCATTACCTAATAGAGACCTCATGTCACAGACTCTTAGGGGTGCTGTAAAGAGAGTCTCTCACAACAGGTTGCAGTCTGTCAGAAGATGACAGGATGACGCAACCTATGCATGGAGAGGGAGCTCTGTCTCAGGCTAATGCCTTAGTCAGGGCGGCTCAGAACCGTGCTGCGTTCAAGGAGGGCCGGAATACTAGAGTTACGGGTGTAACCAATGTATCGGCGCCCCCTACTCTCACAGAACGTATTGATTCTCACCACTCTGTATGTAGCCCGACTCACCAGAGGTGTGTAACGGAGCATACACAGGAGGCGAATGTGAGGAAGGTATCAGGGCACAGCCCTATGTTACCGAGGAGAGACCTCATGTCACAGACTCCTAGGAGCTCTGTAGAGAGAGTCTCTCATGACAGATTGCAGTCTCGGTCAGAGTATGACATGATGACGCGATCTACATATGGGGATGTCGCTCTGTCTCAGGCTAATGCCTTAGCCAGCGTAGTACAGACTCATACTGCGTTCAAGGAGGGCCGGAATACTAGAGTTACAGGCGTAACCAACGTATCAGCGCCCCCGTTTAACACAGAACGCAATGATACCCACTACTCTCAGCCCACCTAGAGTGCGCAGTTGAGCAGACTCATGTGACTAGTGAAAAAGAGGTATCATGGCGCCACCTTGTGGTACCAGTTAGAGACCGCACTTTGAAGACTCTTAGGAGTACTGTAGTGGATGGTTCTCATGGCAGGCAGCAGTGTCGGCCAGACAATGGCATGATGACGCAATTGTTATCCGGGGAAGGCGCTCTGTCTCAGGTTGACACCTTAGTCAGCGCAGTTCAAACCCGTGCTACGTTCACGGAGGGCCGGAATACTAGAGTTACAGACGTAACCATCGTATTAGGGCCCCCGATTCTCTCAGAACGTGCTGATATTTCCTCTCCCTTTCGAGGGGGGCCCGCCTCGGGCTGTTCCACCACCTCAATGCTGGGGAATAGCGGCGGCAAGGGCCATAGAGGAATACAGGTCCTTCCTACTGAATGTACCACAGCTTTGCGCGCGCCCGCTTTCTCTGCATTGCTGGCAGTGGCAACGAAGCTGTACCCTCTCACGCTGGCTAGAACAGACGTTGCAGAAGGGTTATGCCCTCCAATTCCATCGGACCCCACCCCCGTTCAGGGGAGTGGTGGAGACGGTGATGAAAACGCCAGACAAAGTGGCCGCTCTGATGTCAGAGATTACGGAACTTTTGGCGAAGGAGGCGGTCACAGTAGTTCCCCAGGAGCAAAGGAACAAGGGGCTATATTCGCCTTATTTCCTAGTGCCCAAAAAGACGGGGGGAGTGAGGCCGATATTGGATTCACGCACTCTCAACGAGAGCGTAACCAAACATCCCTTCCGAATGCTGAAGACAAAACGTCTACTGGAATGTGTCCAGAAGGTAGACTTTTGTACAAGCATAGACCTAAAGGACTCGTACTTTCATGTGCCGATACAATCGCGTCACAGGAAGTTTCTGCGATTCGCCTTTCAAGGGGTGGCATACGAGTTCACGAGTATGCCATTCGGGTACGCCCTGGCACCTCAAACGTTTCCCAAATGTGTGGAGGCGGCATTGGAACCGTTGCGGCGTCAGGGGATAAGGCTATTAGCCTGCCTAGACGACCTACTGGTTCTCGCCCCGTCAGCAGAGCTGGCGTTCACTCACACGACACAGACAGTGATTCATCTCACACGTCTGGGGTTCGCTGTGAATTGGAAAAAGAGCGCGCCCTGGCCCAGTCATCAGATTGTCTATCTGGGAATACAGCTAGACACTGTAATGATGAGGGCTCGAATTTCGGACCCTCGAAGGGAAGCACTATTGCTAGCCCTGAGGAAGTGTCGTCCGAATCACACTGTGACGGCGCTGTCAATCATGTCAATCAATCATGTCACTTTTGGGTCTCATGTCGTCAGCACATTCAGTGGTCCCGCTGGGGCTCCTGCACATGCGCAGGATGCAGCGATGGTTCGCCCAAATAAGACTAGACCCAGTGCGTCAACGTCATCGGTTGGTGGTGGTTCCTCTCTCTCTAAGGGCAGACTTGATCTATTGGAGGAATCCGAGCGTTCATGGTCAACACCGTCTCCATTTATCAGTTTCTATCTCTTGGATATGTCTTCTAACTCTTTGGCTCGGTCTGTACTCAGTGTAGCTGAGGGGAGACCTTGAGCTAGAAGGAGAGGAAAGCAGGACTGTGGAGACAGGTTTCCATCAGGTCCGCTTCTGATAGAAGGACATATTTTTTGCATGACTCCTGACTGACAGGTTCAGTACAGTAGAGGGCATGTATTGATCTGCCCACCAGTGATTCACTGGAGTGAGGCGGAATGATGGGTGATAATAGTAGTAACTGGTTTACGATACTATTAGAACGGTCATGACAATTTGACAGAATGTGAAGTCATCTATCTGCTTGTCCAGATTAGTATGAGTCATGTTCTGGTATCTGCCCACTAATCTCTGGGGTTCCATTGATTGAGTGAGGTGGCCTACTGTGTACACAATGTAGAGTGACACTTTGTGTCATTCCATTAGTGGTCGGTAGTATTTTCACAGGATATTGAGGCACCATCTCTCTGCTAGTTCAGATTAGTATGGCTTCTATTCTGGTGATCTGCCTACTAGTCATTGGTGTTGCCATTGGACTAGGTGGGGCGGGTCTTTAACCGATGACGCGGTATATTGTGACGTCTGTATGGGTACAGTGGTTGCAGTACTGCGGGAATTGGTTGCAGCCATTGCTAGGCCTGACCTTTTCATTTTGATGGGAAGTGTTGGGCTCGGCAGGGAGTACATTTTGGAGCGCTACGCTCCGCCTTAAACCAATAGGAGCAGAGCTCCCCTATGGGGCGGAGCTCCACGATATAGAACGATTAGTTACCGGAGTGTAACTCCAGTTCTATGAGTGGAGCGGAGCCCCATAGGACTTAAGGCCCTGCCGACCCTCTCTAGTCTCACTGAAGATAAATATCTCGGGAGGCTGATTGAGAGGAGGCATCCCCTCTTATAGGGACACCTGTACTCCTATTGGCTGCAGGTGTGTGCATAATTTTGTCTCAGGCTGATGCTGCCTTAGGGCAGTGGGTAAACCAATAGGAGCAGAGCTCCCCTATGGGGCGGAGCTCCACTCATAGAACTGGAGTTACACTCCGGTAACTAATCGTTACACCAGGTAGGCACTTTATCTCTGTGTTTCATTGGTTAATCCTGTCCCTCTTTAAACAAAGTACCACTAATAAAGGATTTATATAGCACATATAAATGCTTCCGAATCACTACATAAAGGCTTCATAAGCACTACATAAATGCTTCACAAATCATCTATAACCGTATGTCATGCTCTACGAATGGTGTAACGTTGACATAATAACTCCCACTGTAGGGTGAATTGTCAAATGTTACACAACACACTATGAATGTTTATAAACCATTTATAGAGTATGACATAGTTAATCATAACCCTGTCTAATAGAGGTCTAGGAAATTGTTGAGCCTGTGTTTGAATCCTAATGAAAGAGCACCAGCCTTTGCCATGTGGACACATTGATACACCGTGATCCATTGGCGGCTAAAGAAATTAGCACATGGAACTCAGAGATAGCCTATTGGAGATGCCCAAATTGCTGGCTTCCCAAATAGTAGCTAATGGTCCTCTGTGGCTAAGTCAAGCTCTCTGGTAAAGTATTTTGAATGATTTTACTTAGACAGGAGTAATTATATAATTTTGGCAAAACATCAATTTACTTTAGGGGGAGGCAGCATCCGGACAGTGCACTGTGCTTCCAACTTTCCTTCCTAATTCGGAAGTGGCTGAAACCAGAGATCTGTATATAATGAGGAGATAATCATGTCTCCACCCTAACAATGTTGTCCCAATGGAGGGAAAGCAGGCGGCAAGCTTAGGTCTGCTTATTCTGCCCATAGAAACGCATTGGGCTTATTTTGGACAGATTCTGGAGAGAGTGAGCCCTGTCGCTTCGCCTCTTCCTCTCTACTGAAACTCTCTCACCAGAGAAGGCATCCTAGTCAGCGAAACAGCGACCCTCTTTCTTATTATATGTAGTCCATGTATCTGATGCTGTCTGGACAGAAATAGTATGACATGCCATACTCTTTATGACCAGACAGCATCAGATACATTGTCTACACATACAGAGACAGAGGGGCGCTGTTTCGCTCGGATGCTTTATCTGAGATTGATGCGTCCTTCTATCGGAAGTATGGTAGGGTGGGCAAGGAGGTATGGTAGGATGGGCAAGGAAGTATGGTAGGGTGGTCAAGGAGGTATGGTAGGGTGGGCAAGGAGGTATGGTAGGGTGGGCAAGGAGGTATGGTAGGGTGGGTAAGGAGGTATGGTAGGGTGGGCAAGGAGGTATGGTAGGGTGGGCAAGGAGGTATGGTAGGGTGGTAGGGTGGGCAAGGAGGTATGGTAGGGTGGGCAAGGAGGTATGGTAGGGTGGGAAAGGAGGTATGGTAGGGTGGGCAAGGAGGTATGGTAGGGAGGGCAAGGAGCCCCTAGGTCTCCAAAGTAATACCGGCCATGGATATGAGAGAGAGAGTGTGTGTGTGTGTGTGTGTGAGAGAGAGAGAGAGAGATAGATAGATAGATAGATAGATAGAGGGAGATGGGATACACTAATTGGAGGGAGATTGTGAGAGAGGCAGAGAGAGAGAGTGAGAATGTAAGAGAGAGAGAGAGAGAGAGAGAGAGAGAGGGGGGGGGTGGAGAGAGAGAGAGAGGAGGGAGGAGCTTCAATTAAGGAAGACAGATCATTTCAGAAACACCCTGCTCTCAAACGAACAGCTGACAGAGAAGCTGTTGTGGACCTGTGCTAGCTGGTAGTATAGTCAAGTAACTTTAACAGTATAGTAACTGTGATAGTAAAGTAACTTTATGTTGGATTTTATGTTTATGTATGGATTCGAACCAGGATCTCTAGACCACTGCGCCACTCGCTTGTCTGTTATGTGATGACATCATTCATTAAGGGGGAGTTACGTTGTAGAGGAGAGTGTTTCTTCTGTTCAGAAACTCATCTGTTGAGTTGATCATTTACAAAGACTGTATTTGGATCAATTAAATGTCATAGAAAAGTAATACAATATATTGATGTATACTTTAACTATGTTGTCATCATCTCAACAATGTGTTCCTCCTCTGCTGAAACAAACATGGTAACTTTAGAACAGAGAAGTTGACAGTTTTAACACTTAGTCACCACAGCTAGCTGAGTTGTCTTGTGGTTTAGAAGTCTAACCTTCGGCCGGTTTGAACCAGTTTCACTCTGCAGCACATATAGACCTGCAGACACTGAGGTCACTACAGAGAAATTAGGATGTATCAGCTAATGTCCACCCACTCTACCACCACCATCACTATCTCAATCTCTCTGACATGCATTTTATACTGTTTATTTCACTTTTGTTTATTATCTATTTCACTTGCTTTCGCAATGGAAACATATGTTTCCCATGCTAATAAAGCCCTTTGAATTGAATTGAATTGAATTGAATTGAATTGAGAGAGAGAGAGAGAGAGAGAGAGAGAGAGAGAGAGAGAGAGGGAGAGAGAGAGAGAGAGAGAGAGAGAGAGAGAGAGAGAGAGAGAGACAGAGACAGAGACAGAGACAGAGACAGAGACAGAGACAGAGACAGAGAGAGAGAGAGAGAGAGGAGGGTGTTAGAGGAGGGAGGAGCTTCAACTAAGGAAGACAGATCATTTCAGAAACACCCTGCTGTCAAACGAATAGCTGACAGAGAAGCGGTTGTGGACCTGTGCTAGCTGGTAGTATAGTCAAGTAACTTGAACAGTATAGTAACTGTGATAGTAAAGTAACTTTAACAGTATAGTAGTTGAGGATTAACTGTCCAGAATGAAGATACTCCATGTTGTCTCCTGCTGTCTTCTCTCAGGTGAGCTCTGTCTGTCTGTATCAGTTTCTTTCAATTATACTACTGTCTGGATTATATAGTACAGAAGGAATAAAAAAATGTACTTGTCTATAAGGTTTTACAGTTCTGAGTTTGTTTTTCACATGTACCTTATGATAATGCACTGAACTTAGAATGCTTGATATGTTGGTCTTTTACCTTGGTTTATGCAGGGTTAAAGTAAGATTATGCAGGGTTAAAGGAAGATGTGCACGTTAAAGTAAGATTTGTGCCATGTTAAAGTAAGATTATGCAGGGTTAAAGGAAGATGTGCACAGTTAAAGTAAGATTTGTGCAGTGTTAAAGTAAGTTTTATGCAGGGTTAAAGTAAGATTTGAGCAGTGTTAATTTATATCTCACAGGTCATCAGTTGTGACTGTACTGTGTGTTTCTGTTTGACAGCTCTGTGTGTTGTGGCTCCAGCTGTCACTAATGTGAAGGATGTGGTGGGAGGACAAGTCACTGTGGGCTGCTCATTCACATTGGCAGGGAACAACATCAAACGCTTTTGCAAGGGGACATGTTCTGATGAAGACATTCTGGTTCAAACTAATGGGAGAAAGAATGTAACTCAAGGTAGATACAGTATAGAAGACATGGGAGATGGAGTCTTCTATATGACCATCAAGAACCTGATGAAGTCAGACTCTGGGACCTACTGGTGTAGAGTGGGGAGATTTGGCCCAGACACATTCCAAGAGCTGCATCTCATAGTTACAGATGGTAAGTGAATACTCCATATAAATTGGTATCTGGTAATGGTGGACAGATTTATAAAGGACACATATCAAGAGGAATATCTCATAGTTATAGATGGTAAGTTAACACTACATGTAAATTGATATCTAGTAATGAACTTCCTGACTTATATCCCCTGACATAAAGTTGTTTCAGTATTGGTGTTTATCTGTACTTTCAATTGACTCACAGCTCCTCCCACTCCTGCACCGTCACCTGTCACCTCCAGACCCCAGGTCTCCACAACCTTCCCAAACCTCTCCACAACATTTCTGCCATCTAGAGACATCAGTGTTAGTCCTTCACAGAGAGCAGGTATGATGGACCTGCCCCTTGCCTTCATTCTATAACCTTCACACAACTTTAATATGCTGCTATATAATTATATCAGGCTTTCAGATGCTGTAGACAGAAACAACTATATCTGGTCATGCATTGGACAAATCTCACTACTATATCTATCTATCTATCTATCTATCTATCTATCTATCTATCTATCTATCTATCTATCTATCTATCTATCTATCTATCTATCTATCTATCTATCTATCTATCTATCTATCTATCTATCTATCTATCTATCTATCTATCTATCTATCTATCTATCTATCTATCTATCTATCTATCTATCTATCTATCTATCTATCTATCTATCTATCTATCTATCTATCTATCTATCTATCTATCTATCTATCTATCTATCTATCTATCTATCTATCTATCTGTCTCTCTCTCTCTCTCTCTCTCTCTCTCTCTCTCTCTCTCTCTCTCTCTCTCTCTCTCTCGCGCTTTCTCACTCTCTCTCGCTTCCTCTTTCTCTCTCTCTCTCTCTCTCTCTCTCTCTCTCTCTCTCTCTCTCTCTCTCTCTCACTCTCTCTCTCTCTCTCTCTCTCTCTCTCGCTCTCTCTCTCTCTCTCTCTCTCTCTCTCTCTCTCTCTCTCTCTCTCTCTCTCTCTCTCTCTCTCTCTCTCTCTCTCTCTCTCTCTCTCTCTCTCTCTCTCTCTCTCTCTCTCTCCCTTTCTCCCCCCCACTCTCTCTCTCAAATCTCACTACTTCTCTTCTCTCTCTCGCTCTCTCTCTCTCTCTCTTTCTTCAAACCTCCCCCTCTCTAGATCCTCCATCCTTGGACTCTCCTGCAAGACAGAGTGAGAATGCTGTCAAGTTTTGTGTATACTGATGTAGCGATGGCCATGTTTTCCTGCTGATGATGTAGAGGCACACAGGAAGTCATGCACTGTTGCTATGGTTACTATGATCACTATCTAACTCAGTCTCTTCTTTCATCACACCTTTATTTTCTGTCTGTCTCTCTATATGTCTGTCTCTCTATATATGTCTGTCTTGCTATATGTCTGTCTGTCTGTCTCTCCATATGTATGTCTGTCTGTATGTATGTCTCTCTCTCTCTCTCTCTCTCTCTCTCTCTCTCTATGAGTCTGTCTGTCTGTCACTCTATATGTCTGTCTGTCTGTCTGTCTGTCTGTCTGTCTGTCTGTCTGTCTGTCTGTCTGTCTGTCTGTCTGTCTGTCTGTCTGTCTGTCTGTCTGTCTGTCTGTCTGTCTGTCTGTCTGTCTGTCTGTCTTCCTACCAGGTAAACCAGTGGTCATCATGGTGTGTGTGAGTCTGACTGTGTTGGTGGTGGGACTCATCCTGCTACTGATCTACAAATGGAGGAGAGACAGGAAATCATCAAGTGAGTAACCCTCAGATAAATGAATGTATGTACAATCATACACACACAAACACACACACACAAACATATATAAAAAACATGGGGGATTGGAAGTGATGCAGACAATTACATTGATGGAAGATACAATCTATCTGCAATATTAAGCTGATCTACCCCCAAAGAGAAAGAAAAAAAGAAAAAAGAAAAAGGAAAGAAAGACAGAAAAAATATAAAAACACACACATTACATTATATACATTAATATATAACTGACCCTGTATATAACTGGCCCTGTATATAACTGACCCTGTATATAGCTGACCCTGTATATAGCTGACCCTGTATATAGCTGACCCTTTTATTTATTTTTTGTAATGTTTTTGTTTGTTTTGCTATTTTGATTTTGAATACTGCGCTGTTGGGATGGGCTTGCAAGTTAAACATTTCACTGGACTTATGCATGTGACAAATAAAACTTTAAAAACACTGCAATCATTGTTTATGATATGTTGTGTGTTTCACAGGGCCAGTCTCCAATCCAGATCCAGGAATTACAGGGTGTTTAAGAGAGGGAACCCTCAACACAACAACCCAAGACTCCACCTACCAAACCCTCAATACAACAACCCAAGACTCCACCTACCAAACCCTCAATACAACAATCCAAGACTCCACCTACCAAACCCTCAATTCAACAACCCAAGACTCCACCTACCAAACCCTCAACACAACAACCCAAGACTCCACCTACCAAACCCTCAACACAACAACCCAAGACTCCACCTACCAAACCCTCAATACAACAACCCAAGATTCTACCTACCAAACCCTCATCCACTAAACAACAGACCCAAACTAATGCTGTTTTCATATCACGTGGAAAACTCTGAAAATACTTCTAGTGACTGGGAGCAACAAGTTGTGCATTCACTTGCTGTGAACTCGAAAATAACGCAGATTGGCTAATATCAAATTAACTGCCTCTACCATGAAAAAAAAGTACAGCTATCATGCTTGTAAACACATTATATATAATGTTAAAAACCATATAAATAGATTGTTTTATTATACATATTGTTTTGTTGTTGTATTTAACTGCTGAAAATGCTGTTGTCAAGATCATTTCCTTAGTGTGTGACGTCAGTGGTCAGTATGTGGGTGAAGTCAGAGCTCAGGGATGATAGACAAGTAGAGGAGGGATATTTCTTCTGTTCATAAACTCATCTGTTGAGTTGATCATTTACAAAGACTGAATTTGGATCAATGAAATGTCATAGAAAAGTAATTCAAGAGATTGATGTATACTTTAACTATATTGTTATCATCTCAACAATGTGTTCCTCCTCTGCTGAAACAAACATGGTAACCTTAGTCTTCCAGTTGTTGACATGATGCTCCTATACTGTCCACGTCTAAGTGATGCAAGAGGGAAGAACAGGGCTTGGCTCGGGTGGCTGAGGTCCCTGATGATCGTCTTGGTCTTCCTGCGACACCTGGTGTTGTAGGTGTCCTGGAGAGTAGGCAGTGTGCACCAACGGTATGTTCGGCTGAGTACCACCCTCTGTAGCGCCTTGCGGTCAGCCAGCGGCGGTGGAGTTGCCGTACCAGGCTGTGATTCAGCCCGACAGTATGCTCTCGATGGTGCGCCTGTAGAACACTGTGAGGTTCCACAATCAGCTACTTTATTTTGCTGATGTTGAGAGAGAGGATGTTTACCTGGCACCTGTTTACCTGGCACCACGCCCCCAGTTGCATAGGTAGGAGGTGAGTCCCAGGGCTGTGAGCTTTGTGTTGAGCTTAGAGGACACAATGGTATTGAAGGCTAAGCTGTCGATGAACAGCATCCTCAAATATGTATTTATTTTGTCCAGGTGGGTGAGGGGATTGTGCAGTGCAATGGCGGTTGCATCATCCGTGGATCTGTCGGGCGGTAGGCAAATTGGAGAGGGTCGAGTGGGTCTGGGAAAGAGAAGGTGACGTGGTCTTTGACTAGCCTCTCGAAGCACGTCATGATGACGGAAGTGAGTGTTACGTGTCGGTAGTCATTCAGTTCAGGTACTTCCCCTTTCTTGGGCATGGGGATGATAGTGGACACCTTGAAGCAGGTGGGGATAATGGCCTGAGCTAGAGAGAGATGTCTGAAAACACAACAGCTAGCTGGACTTCACATGCTCTGAGGGCTCGGCTAGGGATTCCGTCTGGGCAGGCAGCCTTGCGAGGGTTAACACGTTTGAATGAGTTACGTATGTCCTCCGTGGAGAACAAGGCGGAACAACAAGTTTACTACATTTCAAATTAGCATAACTTTCCCATGTTTCCTCCAACTGTAATGCATGATATACCATGTTGAAACTCTGCATCTGTACTTGAATTCCATTTCAATACAAACAATGAATCGCAATTCAAATTATCATCGATGACCATCATTTTCCATGAATGGAATTTCACTTAACTTCCTGAATTGACTGAGTTGAAACATATAGTTCATTAGAATAACTGTAACCTCGTCCCCAGGCTCAATAGCAAGAGAGAGAGAGAGAGAGAGAGAGCGCCTGCTGGTGGTCGAGATTATAGGATATTTATTTGTCAGTACTGATAACATTCTGTAGGAGGCGATGTGGAGGTCGTTCTATTGGTTTACTGGTTAAATTCAGTTGCTTACATTTTAGTCATTTAGCAGACGCTCTTATCCAGAGCGACTTACAGTTAGTGAATACATTTTTTTTTTTTATATACCCCCATGGGACTCGAACCCACAACCCTGGCGTTGCAAACACCATGCTCTACCAACTGAGCTACATCCCTGCCGGCCATTTCCTCCCCTACCCTGGACGATGCTGGGCCAATTGTGCGCCGCCCCATAGGTCTCCCGGTCGCGGCCAGCTACGACAGAGCCTGGATTCGAACCAGGATCTCTAGTGGCACTGCAATGCAGTGCCTTAGACCACTGCGCCACTCGCTTGTCTGTTAGGTGATGACATCATTCATTAAGGGGGAGTTGGGTTGTAGAGGAGAGTGTTTCTTCTGTTCAGAAACTCATCTGTTGAGTTGATCATTTACAAAGACTGTATTTGGATCAATGAAATGTCATAGAAAAGTAATACAATATATTGATGTATACTTTAACTATGTTGTCATCATCTCAACAATGTGTTCCTCCTCTGCTGAAACAAACATGGTAACTTTAGAACAGAGAAGTTGACAGTTTTAACACTTAGTCACCACAGCTAGCTGAGTTCTCTTGTGGTTTAGAAGTCTAACCTTCAGCCGGTTTGAACCAGTTTCACTCTGCAGGTAGTATAGTCAAGTAACTTTAACAGTGTAGTAACTGTGATAGTAAAGTAACTTTAACAGTATAGTAGTTGAGGATTAACTGTCCAGAATGAAGATACTCCATGTTGTCTCCTGCTGTCTTCTCTCAGGTGAGCTCTGTCTGTCTGTATCAGTTTCTATACTACTGTCTGGATTATATAGTACAGAAGGAATAAAAAAATGTACTTGTCTATAAGGTTTTACAGTTCTGAGTTTGTTTTTCACATGTACCTTATGATAATGCACTGAACTTAGAATGCTTGATATGTTGGTATTTTACCTTGGTTTATGCAGGGTTAAAGTAAGATTATGCAGGGTTAAAGGAAGATGTGCACGGTTCAATAATGATTTGTGCAGGGTTAAAGTAAGATTTGAGCAGGTTTAAGTATATCTCACAGGTCATCAGTTGTGACTGTACTGTGTGTTTCTGTTTGACAGCTCTGTGTGTTGTGGAGTCAGCTGTCATTAATGTGAAGGAGGTGGTGGGAGGACAAGTCACTGTGGGCTGCTCTCACAAGTGGGCAGGGACCAACAACAAATATTTCTGCAAGGGGACATGTTCTGGTAAAGACATTCTGGTTCAAACTAATGGGAGAAAGAATGTATCTCAAGGTAGATACAGTATAGAAGACAAGGGAGATGGAATCTTCTATGTGACCATCAAGAACCTGATGAAGTCAGACTCTGGGACCTACTGGTGTGGAGTGGGGAGATTTATAAAGGACACATTCCAAGAGGTGTATCTCATAGTTACAGATGGTAAGTGAACACTACATGTAAATTGATATCTAGTAATGAACTTCCTGACTTATATCCCCTGACATAAAGTTGTTTCAGTATTGGTGTTTATATGTACTTTCTACTGACTCACAGCTCCTCCTATTCCTACACCGTCACCTGTCACCTCCAGACCCCATGTCTCCACAATCCTCCCAAACCTCTCTGCAGCATCCCCAAACACCTCCACAATCCTCCCTAACCTCTCTATAACGTCCCCAAACACCTCCACAATCCTCCCTAACATCTCTACAACGTTTCTGACATCTGGAGATATCAGTGGTCATTTTTCATCAGGAACAGGTATGATGAATCTCTCATTTCAGACATTACAACTAACAAGCTGTGATATTAAATTAATTCTGGAGGAAATCAATTGTAACTGTTTATGCTTTGGACAAATCTCTCTCTTTCTCTTTCTCTTACTCTCTCTCTCTCTCTCTCTCTCTCTCTCTCTCTCTCTCTCTCTCTCTCTCTCTCTGTCTGTCTGTCTGTCTGTGTTTTGCCTGCCTGCCTGCCTGCCTTTCTCTCTCTCTCTCTCTCTCTCTCTCTCTCTCTCTCTCTCTCTCTCTCTCTCTCTCTCTCTCTCTCTCTCTCTCTCTCTCTCTCTCTCTCTCTGTCTGTCTGTCTGTGTTGTTGTCTGTCTGTCTGTCTGTCTGTCTGTCTGTCTTTCTGTCTGTCACCTGACAGACTCTACCAACCAACTGACCGACCAAACAACTTACCAATCTTCCAACCTACCTTACTTTACTTTATTGACTGACATATCCACTAGTCTACCGACCAACCCACCAGATGACCCTGGTAAGGATCCATCAGTCTGATATCTATAGCCTGTAAAGCATAGGGTTGAGTTATTCTGGTCATTTCTGGAAAACCTGGAAGAATGGGGAAAGTTACTGAAATGTTGTAACCCTGATAAAGTCTCTCCTGTCTGTGGTCAGGTCTGATGGTATCTATGATATATACAGTATTCTGTAAAGTCTCTCCTCCTGTCTGTGGTCAGGTCTGATGGTATCTATGATATATACAGTATTCTGTAAAGTCTCCCCCCCCCCACACACACAAACACACACAGACAGGACAGGTCTGGGGATGGTGGTGTGTGTGTTACTAATGTGTTACTGTGTGTTCTCCAGGTGTACTGGTATATATGGGGTCAAGTCTGGGGATGGTGGTGTGTGTGTTGGTCCTCATTCTCATCATATTCATCAGACAAAGGACCAGAACAAAGGTAACTACTGGTGAGACACACACATGTTGTTTTTCTATCCTTGTGGGGACCAAATAATTGATTCCCATTCAAAATCAAATTTCCCCTAACCTTTAACCCTAACCCTAACCTTTAACCCTAACCCTAACCTTTAACCCTAACCCTAACCTTTAACCCTAACCCTAACCTGTTTTTTGAGCCAGTTTGAGCCAGTTTGATACAGCAGGAATATAATCATGCAGCAACAGGACATTTTATTATTATTTGAATTATAATTCATGGTCATTTTTGTAGGGGTTGATACATTTTTTCTCTCTCTCTCTCTCTCTCTCTCTCTCTCTCTCTCTCTCTCTCTCTCTCTCTCTCTCTCTCTCTCTCTCAATTCAATTCAATTTAATTCAATTCAATTTAAGGGCTTTATTGGCATGGGAAACGTGTGTTAACATTGCCAAAGCAAGTGAAGTAGATAGTAAACAAAAGTGAAATAAACAATAAATATTAACAGTAAACATTACACTCAGAAGTTTCAAATGTCATATTATGTATGTATACAGTGTTGTAACAATGTGCAAATAGTTAAAGTACAAATGGGAAAATAAATAAACATAAATATGGGTTGTATTTACAATGGTGTTTGTTCTTCACTGGTTGCCCTTTTCTTGTGGCAACAGGTCACAAATCTTGCAGCTGTGATGGCACACTGTGGTTTTTCACCCAGTAGATAAGGGAGTTTATCAAAATTGGGTTTGTTTTCGAATTCTTTGTGGATCGCTGTAATCTGAGGGAAATATGTGTCTCTAATATGGTCATACATTTGGCAGGAGGTTAGGAAGTGCAGCTCAGTTTCCACCTCATTTTGTGGGCAGTGTGCACATAGCCTGTCTTCTCTTGAGAGCCAGGTCTGCCTACGGCGGCCTTTCTCAATAGCAAGGCTATGCTCACTGAGTCTGTACATAGTCAAAGCTTTCCTAAAGTTTGGGTCAGTCACAGTGGTCAGGTATTCTGCCACTGTGTACTCTCTGTTTAGGGCCAAATAGCATTCTAGTTTGCTCTGTTTTTTTGTTTGTTCTTTCCAATGTGTCAAGTAATTCTCTTTTTGTTTTCTCATGATTTGGTTGGGTCTAATTGTGTTGTTGTTGTTGTTGTTGTCCTGGGGCTGTGTGGGGTCTGTTTGTGTTTGTGAACAGAGGCCCAGGACAAGCTTACTTAGGGGACTCTTCTCCAAGTTCATGGCTTTGTTATGGAAGGTTTGGGAATCGCTTCCTTTTAAGTGGTTATAGAATTTAACGGCTCTTTTCTGGATTTTGATAATTAGCGGGTATTGGCCTAATTCTGCTCTGCATGCATTATTTGGTGTTTTACGTTGTACACGGAGGATGTTTTTGCAGAATTCTGCATGCAGAGTCTCAATTTGGTGTTTGTCCCATTTTGTGAATTCTTGGTTGGTGAGCGGACCCCAGACCTCAGAACCATAAAGGGCAATGGGTTCTATAACTGATTCAAGTATTTTTAGCCAGATCCTAATTGGTATGTCAAATTGTATATTCCTTTTGATGGCATAGAAGGCCCTTCTTGCCTTGTCTCTCAGATCGTTCACAGCTTTGTGGAAGTTACCTGTGGCGCTGATGTTTAGGCCGAGGTAAGTATAGTTTTTTGTGTGCTCTAGGGCAACGGTGTCTAGATGGAATTTGTATTTGTGGTCCTGGCAACTGGACCTTTTTTGGAACACCATTATTTTTGTCTTACTGAGATTTACTGTCAGGGCCCAGGTCTGACAGAATCTGTGCAGAAGATCTAGGTGCTGCTGTAGGCCCTCCTTGGTTGGTGACAGAAGCACCAGATCATCAGCAAACAGAAGACATTTGACTTCAGATTCTAGTAGGGTGAGGCCGGGTGCTGCAGACTGTTCTCTCTCTCTCTCTCTCTCTCTCTCTCTCTCTCTCTCTCTCTCTCTCTCTCTCTCTCTCTCTCTCTCTCTCTCTCTCTCTCTCTCTCTCTCTCTCTCTCTCTCTCTCTCTCTCTCGGGGTTTCCACCTAACTTATTTGACTCATATGTTCCAACAGATAGGACCAATGGAACAGTAGGACTAACAACATCACCACCCACAGACATGGCTAGAACACAAGGTAACAACAGCCTCACCACCCACAAACATGACTAAGTACCATAATGTAACATGGATTATAACTACCAAGTACCATTTATAAAATGGACTACAACTACCAAGTACCATTTATAAAATGGACTACAACTACCAAGCACCAAACTGTTACATGAAATACAACTACCTAGCATTAAACCCTTATAAACTTCAACTTTGAATGTAAAGATACACCAATTTGTGGTGGAAACTAGCCATTGCATCTTCCTCCTCCAGACAGTGAATGAGAATGAATCACAACAAAAACACACCGACTGTGCCTGATACTTGGTATTAGATTTAATAATCTGGCTCTTCCTATTGATATCTCATCATTAACATGTAATCTTTATTTCTGCTCTCCTCAACATCCACCTGTTTCTCTGTCTAATGTTGTCTTCCCTCCTCCCTCCCTCTGAAATGAAGAAACACAGAAGTACAGTACAGTAGAGACTAGCTAAATGTAGCATCACTGGAACATTATGCCTGTGTACTGTCTCTGGGTGTTCTAGGTGATGTGATGTTCTCTGGTGTTGGTCTGGGTGTTCTAGGTGATGTGATGTTCTCTGGTGTTGGTCTGGGTGTTCTAGGTGATCTGATGTTCTCTGGTGTTGGTCTGGGTGTTCTAGGTGATGTGATGTTCTCTGGTGTTGGTCTGGGTGTTCTAGGTGATCTGATGTTCTCTGGTGTTGGTCTGGGTGTTCTAGGTGATCTGATGTTCTCTGGTGTTGGTCTGGGTGTTCTAGGTGATGTGATGTTCTCTGGTGTTGGTCTGGGTGTTCTAGGTGATCTGATGTTCTCTGGTGTTGGTCTGGGTGTTCTAGGTGATGTGATGTTCTCTGGTGTTGGTCTGGGTGTTCTAGGTGATCTGACGTTCTCTGGTGTTGGTCTGGGTGTTGTTCTACTACTGCTGGGTCTGCTGCTGTTCATGTTCTTTAGACAGAGGAGAGACAGAGACAGGAGACCAACAGGTAGAGTAGTTTTCACACGCAATCATTAATATTATTTGTTAATCTGTTTGCTTTCCTCTTCAGCAGCCAAACACTCTGCCAGACCGTTGGTTCTTGACTCAATGACAGACAACCAAGATCCAGACATAGGAACCATCACTAACCCAATCTATGCCACAGCAACCAATCAGAACCCAGATACAGCCTGTGACATCACCACCATCTATGCCACGGCAACCAATCCTAGTCCAGATGACATTTACTCCAACGTTGGTCCATAACATAGGTTCAAGACAGTGTGACCTATGCTACTGTCAACTTCCCCAGAGATCCAGCCTGTCTCCACTATGCTACTGTCAACTTCCCCAGAGATCCAGCCTGTCTCCACTATGCTACTGTCAACTTCCCCAGAGATCCATCATGTCTCCACTATTTTACTGTCAACTTCCCCAGAGATCCAGCCTGTCTCCACTATGCTACTGTCAACTTCCCCAGAGATCCAGCCTGTCTCCACTATGCTACTGTCAACTTCCCCAGAGATCCATCATGTCTCCACTATGCTACTGTCAACTTCCCCAGAGATCCAGCCTGTATCCACTATGCTACTGTCAACTTCCCCAGAGATCCAGCCTGTCTCCACTATGCTACTGTCAACTTCCCCAGAGATCCAGCCTGTCTCCACTATGCTACTGTCAACTTCCCCAGAGATCCATCATGTCTCCACTATGCTACTGTCAACTTCCCCAGAGATCCAGCCTGTCTCCACTATGCTACTGTCAACTTCCCCAGAGATCCAGCCTGTCTCCACTATGCTACTGTCAACTTCCCCAGAGATCCAGCCTGTCTCCACTATGCTACTGTCAACTTTCCCAGAGATCCAGCCTGTCTCCACTATAATACTGTCTCCTTCAGTACAGACTCTGATGCTAGTAACCACCCAGACACTCACCCTACAGATGTAGACACCTCATAGATGTACTGCACCATTAAACAGTCTGCTACATAGTCTACTACTGACACTGATCTGTATGGCAAAGCATGAATTAATGTTTTCATTTATTAATGTTTTCATTCATTTATATTTTTATTCATATTTTTTATATCGTTAATTTGTTAATTTGTTCGTATATTCATTTATTGATTTATTTGTTTGTTCGTTAGTTCAATCATCTGTTCGTTCATTCTTTTGTTTGTTTGTCGGTCGTTCCGTCTGTACCTCCGTTCATTCATTCAATCATTTTTCTACTGTGAATGTAACACTGGCTTGAACAAAAAGAGACAGTTTATCACTTTTAGAAAGCTTTGCTTATTCAGTGTTTTTTACTCCACTTGACTGGGAAATGAGCCTATGTGTATTTATCAATAAAGCACCAATATCAAATCAAATTAAATCAAATCAAAATGTATTGGCCACATGCGCCGAATACAACAGGTGCAGACATTACAGTGAAATGCTTACTTACAGCCCTTAACCAACAGTGCATTTATTTTTTTATAAAAAAGTAAAATAAAACAAACAAAAAAAGTGTTGATAAAAAAAGAGCAGAAGTAAAATAAAATAACAGTAGCGAGGCTATATACAGGGGGTACCGGTACAGAGTCAATGTGCGGGGGCACAGGTTAGTCGAGGTAATTGAGGTAATATGTACATGTGGGTAGAGTTAAAGTGACTATGCATAAATAATGAACAGAGTAGCAGCAGCGTAAAAATATGGGGTGGGGGGTGGGGGTGGGGGGGCAGTGCAAATAGTCCGGGTAGCCATGATTAGCTGTTCAGGAGTCTTATGGCTTGGGGGTAGAAGCTGTTAAGAAGCCTTTTGGACCTAGACTTGGCGCTCCGGTACCGCTTGCCGTGCGGTAGCAGAGAGAACATTCCATGACTAGGGTGGCTGGAGTCTTTGGCAATTTTTAGGGCCTTCCTCTGACACTGCCTGGTATAGAGGTCCTGGATGGCAGGAAGCTTGGCCCCAGTGATGTACTGGGCCGTATGCACTACCCTCTGTAGTGCCTTGAGGTCAGAGGCCGAGCAGTTGCCATACCAGGCAGTGATGCAACCAGTCAGGATGCTCTCAATGGTGCAGCTGTATAATTTTTTGAGGATCTGAGGACCCATGCCAAATCTTTTCAGTCTCCTGAGGGGGAATAGACTTTGTCGTGCCCACTTCACCACTGTCTTGGTGTGTTTGGACCATGATAGTTTGTTGGTGATGTGGACACCAAGGAACTTGAAGCTCTCAACCTGCTCCACTACAGCCCAGTCGATGAGAATGGGGGCCATGCAATCATGGGTGAACAGGGAGTAAAGGAGGGGACTGAGCACGCACCCCTGAGGGGCCCCCGTGTTGAGGATTAGCGTGGTAGATGTGTTGTTACCTACCCTTACCACCCTGATCCACTTGCAAATGGAGGTGTTTAGTCCCAGGGTCCTTAGCTTAGTGATGAGCTTTGAGGGCACTATGGTGCTGAACGTTGAGCTGTAGTCAATGAATAGCATTCTCACGTAGGTGTTCCTTTTGTCCAGGTGGGAAAGGGCAGTGTGGAGTGCAATAGAGATTGCATCATCTGTGGATCTGTTGGGGCGGTATGCAAATTGGAGTGGGTCTAGGGTTTCTGGGATAATGGTGTTGATGTGAGCCATGACCAGCCTTTCATAGCACTTCATGGCTACTGACGGCTACAGTCGGTAGTCATTTAGGCAGGTTACCTTAGTGTTCTTGGGCACAGGGACTATGGTGGTCTGCTTGAAACATGTTGGTATTACAGACTTAGTCAGGGATAGGTTGAAAATGTCAGTGAAGACACTTGCCAGTTGGTCAGCGCATGCTCGCAGTACACGTCCTGGTAATCAATCTGGCCCTGAGGCCTTGTGAATGTTGACCTGTTTAAAGTTCTTACTCACATCGGCTACGGAGAGCGTGATCACACAGTCGTCTGAAACAGCTGATGCTCTAATGCATGCTTCAGTGTTGCTTGTCTCGAAGCAAGCATAGAAGTAATTTAGCTCGTCTGGTAGGCTCGTGTCACTGGGCAGCTCGCGGCTGTGCTTCCCTTTGTAGTCCGTAATAGTTTGCAAGCCCTGCCACATCCGACGAGCGTCAGAGCCGGTGTAGTACGATTCAATCTTAGTCCTGTATTGACGCTTTGCCTGTTTGATGGTTAGTCTGAGGGCATAGCGAGATTTCTTATAAGCGTCTGGGTTAGAGTCCCGCTCCTTGAAAGCGGCAGCTCTACCCTTTAGCTCAGTGCGGATGTTTCCTGTAATCCATGGCTTCTGGTTGGGGTATGTACGTACGGTCACTGTGGGGATGACGACAACGATACACTTATTGATGAAGCCAGTGACTGATGTGGTGTACTCCTCAATGCCATCGGAAGAATCCCAGAACATATTCTAGTCTATGCTAGCATAACAGTCATGTAGCTTAGCATCTGCGTCATCTGACCACTTCTGTATTGAGCGAGTCACTGGTAATTCCTGCTTTAGTTTTTGCATGTGAGCAGGAATCAGGAGGATAGAACTATGGTCAGATTTGCCAAATGGAGGGCGAGGGAGAGCTATGTATGCGTCTCTGTGTGTGGAGTAAAGGTGGTCTTTTTTTCCTCTGGTTGCACATTTAACATGCTGGTAGAAATTAGGTTAATCGGATTTAAGTTTCCCTACATTAAAGTCCCCGGCCACTAGGAGCGCCGCCTTTGCATGAGCATTTCTTGTTTGCGTATGGCCTTATACAGCTCATTGAGTGCGGTCTTAGCTTCAGCATCGGTTTGTGGTGGTAAATAGACAGTTACAAAAAATATAGATGAAAACTCTCTTGGTAAATAGTGTGGTCTACAGCTTGTCACCCCTTGTCTTACCGGAGGCAGCTGTTCTATCTTGCCGATCCTCCGAAAACCCCGCCAGCTGTGTTATCCATGTCGTCGTTCAGCCACGACTCATTGAAACATAAGATGTTACAGTTTTTAATGTCCCGCTGGTAGGATATCCATTTTATTATCCAATAATTGTACGTTGGCTAATAGGACTGATGGTAGAGGCAGATTTCCCATTCGCCTTCGGATCCTTACAAGGCACCCCGACCTGAGTCCCTGATATCTCAGTTTCTTCTTCATGCGAATGACGAGGATTTGGGCCTTGTCGGGTGTCTGAAGTAAATCCTTCGCGTCCAACTCGCTAAAGAAAAAATATTTGTCCAGTACGAAGTGAGTAATTGCTTTCCTAATATCCAGAAGCTCTTTTCGGTCATAAGAGACGGTGGCAGAAACATTATGTACAAAATAAGTTACAAATAACGCGAAAAAACACACACAATAGCACAATTGGTTAGGAGCCCGTAAAACGGCAGCCATTTCCGAAGGCGCCAATATATTCAATCACAAGGGCCATACACACACTGGCGACCAATCAAAAGGGACATATGTTAACTATATGCACTGACCTCTATTTTTAGCTAATCTTTTTTGTGCTCATGGTCTCTCTCTCTCTCTCTCTCTCTCTCGCTCTCTCCTCTCCTCTCCTCTCCTCTCCTCTCCTCTCCTCTCCTCTCCTCTCCTCTCCTCTCCTCTCCTCTCCTCTCCTCTCCTCTCCTCTCCTCTCCTCTCCTCTCCTCTCCTCTCCTCTCCTCTCCTCTCCTCTCCTCTCCTCTCCTCTCCTCTCTCATGGTGATGATGGTGTAGATGTGAGTCTCTCAGAGGCCTAGAGGAAGTGATGCAACTACCTGAGGTTTTGTGGAGAGCTGCTGCTGACAACATAGCCTCTGTTGCTATGGTTACCATGATCACTATCTTACTCATAGCCCTTTGGGGCCTGGTCAATAGTAGTGCACTATGTAGGGAATAGGGTGCTCTTTGGTACACAACCACAGCTAGCTGAGTTCTCTTGTGGTTCAGAAGTCTAACCTCCAGCCGGTTTGAACCATTTTCACACAGCAGAGAGAGAGAGAGAGAGAGAGAGAGAGAGAGAGAGAGAGAGAGAGAGAGAGAGAGAGAGAGAGAGAGAGAGAGAGAGAGAGGGGGAGAGGGAGAGGGAGAGGGAGAGAGAGACAGAGATAATTCCATTCTGTAGCCATAATGACATATGAAATGTCTCTATTCCTTTGAAACTGTTGTGAATTCTGTAGGGGCAGTATCTGACAGACCAACATGTCATCTATGACATTGTTGTTGTTATTGTTAACTCTACTGTCCATTGTATGTTTATTACTTAGGGCTCTATTCAATCCGTATCCAGGAAGTTGAGCTTTACAGCCTGATGAATATTCAAAGGTAATGTTCCTGTGTTAGTGGAGACTGCGTTCATCTTAAATGCTGCATATGTCGGCTCAATCAGAAATGACCTTTACATTTCTAACGTGCAGTCTGTAACACTTCAGGGATACATATTGAATAGAGCGCTTATTTTGTTAGTGATTTTCATTTCTAATACAACCCAATACCCCCCCAATCCCCCACCCAGTCAAGTTGCATTGACAATCTTGGCTAGTTTTTAATCATGTTAATATTCTTAATAAATTATTCTAGTTCCAAAGTATGCTTTGACAATATGCACATCCTGCCAATAAAGCTATTTGAAGAAGAAAAGAAATGGAGAGCGAGAGAGAGAGGGACAGAAAGAGAGACAGAGAGAGGAGTGGGTTGTCAGAGGAGGGAGGAGCTTCAATTAAGGAAGACAGATCATTTCAGAAACACCCTGCTGTCAAATGAGTAGCTGACAGACAAGCTGTTGTGGACCTGTGCTAGCTGGTAGTATAGTAAAGTAACTTTAACAGTATAGTAACTGACCAGTAGCTGTCCAGAATGAAGATACTCCATGTTGTCTCCTGCTGTCTCCTCTCAGGTGAGTTCTGTCTCCTCTCAGGTGAGTTCTGTCTCCTCTCAGGTGAGTTCTGTCTCCTCTCAGGTGAGTTCTGTCTCCTCTCTGGTGAGTTCTGTCTCCTCTCAGGTGAGTTCTGTCTCCTCTCAGGTAAGTTCTGTCTCCTCTCAGGTCTGTCTGTATCAGTTTCTATAGTTCTGTCTGTCTACATTACACAATAGATCTGTTCAGATGATATAATGAGTATATTATGCTACCTTGTAATGATGGCCTGTGTGTTGTCCTCTTACCTCTCTGTTGATGGGTCCAGTATGATGGTGTTCAGGACAATGTGGTCCAGTTCCTCTTTAGTGACTGTGTGTTTCTGTTTGACAGCTCTCTGTGTTGTGGACTCAGTCATCACTAACGTGACCGGAGTTGTTGGAGGACAGGTCGCTTTCGTCTGCTCATTCACATGGGCAGGGACCAATTACAAGTACTTCTGCAACAGTAGATGTTTAAGTAACAGTGACATTCTGGTGAAAACTGAGGACAGCAACAACTATATTGAGAGAGGGAGATACAGTATAGATGACAGAGGAGATGGAGACTTCACTGTTACCATCAAGAACCTGAAGATGTCAGACTCTGGGACCTACTGGTGTGGAGTGTAGAGATTTATGAAGGACACATACCAAGAGGTATATCTCATAGTTACAGATGGTAAGTTAACAAGAGTTAACACTCTGTGGTATTTCACCCTGTAGATATGGGAGTTTATCAAAATTGGATTTGTTTTCGAAGTGTTTGTGGGTCTGTGTAATCTGAGGGAAACATGTGTCTCTAATATGTTCATACATTTGGCACGAGGTTAGGAAGTGCAGCTCAGTTTCAACCTCATTTTGTGGGCATTGTGCACATAGCCTGTCTTCTCTTGAGAGCCAGGTCTGGCTATGGCATCCTTTCTCAATAGCAAGGCTACAGTGGTTCCTCATTTATATGTTGCGTCATACCTCAGTATAGCGTGCTGTTCTAATTCTACTTTGCATGCATTATTTGGTGTTATATGTTGTACACAGAGGCAGTTTTTGCAAAATTCTGCATGAAGAGTCTCAATGTGTTGTTTGTCCCATTTTGTGAATTCTGGTTTGTGAGCGGACCCCAGACCTCACAACCATAAAGGGCAATGGGTTCTACAACTGATTTAAGTTTATTTAGACAGGATTTGTTGTTCCTTTTGATGGCATAGAAGGCCCTTTTTGCCAGATTGTTCACAGCTTTGTGGAAGTTACCTGTGGTGCTGATGTTTAGGCCGAGGTAGGTAGTTTTTTGTGTGCTCTATGTATTTGTGGTCCTAGCAAATTGACCTTTTTGGAACACCATTATTTTTGTCTAACTGAGATTTACTGTCAAGGCCCAGGTCTGACAGAATCTGTGCAGAAGATCTAGGTGCTGCTGTAGGCCCTCCTTGGTTGGGGACAAAAGCACCAGATCATCATCATCAAAAAAATCATCAGAAAACAGTAGACATTTGATTTCAGATTCTAGTAGGCCGAGGCCAGGAGCTGCAGACTGTTCTAGTGCCCTCACCATTTCTTTGATATATATGTTGAAGAAGGTGGGCTCAAGCTGCATCTGTTTCTCTCTCTTTTCTCTCTGTCTCTGTCTCTCTCTCTCTCTCTCTCTCTCTCTCTCTCACAAATACACACACACACACACACACACACACACACATAAACACACATATCAGTATCTTCATCCTGTGTCTTCTCTTCCCTAGCTCCTCTTCTTGTGACCACTGGAACTCCCAGAACAGGTAGGAACACATTACAACTCTTATCATTCTAGCTGGGGAAGCTGTAGGAGGACTAGGTGGTGAGGAAACTGGTACAGTAGGAGGACTAGGTGGTTAGGAAACTGGTACAGTAGGAGGACTAGGTGGTTAGGAAACTGGGACAGTAGGAGGACTAGGTGGTTAGGAAACTGGGACAGTAGGAGGACTAGGTGGTTAGGAAACTGGTACAGTAGGAGGACTAGGTGGTTAGGAAACTGGGACAGTAGGAGGACTAGGTGGTTAGGAAACTGGTACAGTAGGAGAACTAGGTGGTTAGGAAACTGGTACAGTAGGGAGACTAGGTGGTTAGGAAACTGGTACAGTAGGAGGACTAGGTGGTTAGGAAACTGGTAGAGTAGTTGTAGGAGGACTAGGTGGTTAGGAAACTGGTACAGTAGTTATAGGAGGACTAGTTGGTTAGGAAACTAGTACACTTTGGGGACTAGGTGGTTATTAAACTGGTACAGTAGGAGGACTAGGTGGTTAGGAAACTGGTACGGTAGGAGGACTAGGTGGTTAGGAAACTGGTACAGTAGGAGGACTAGGTGGTTAGGAAACTGGTATAGTAGCTGAAGGAAGGAGAAGGGTCTGAGAGGAATGTTATTATCTTGTATTTGTAGTTCCAGGTACACCAGTGGTCATCATGGTGTGTGTGAGTCTGACTGTGTTGGTGGTGGGACTCATCCTGCTACTGATCTACAAATGGAGGAGAGACAGGAAATCATCAAGTGAGTAAACCTCACATGAATGTATTTATATATACATGAACGCAGGCAACAGACACACACACTGCAACCATTGTTCATGATACACTACATGATCTAAAGTATGTATAAATCTGCTTGTCGAACATCTCATTCCAAAATCATGGGCATTAATATGGAGTTGGTCCCCCCTTTGCTGCTATAACAGCATCCACTCTTCTGGGATGGCTTTCCACTAGATGTTGGAACATTGCTGTGGGGACTTGCTTCCATTCAGCAGCAAGAGCTCTGAGGTTGGGCAATTAGGCCTGGCTCGCAGTCGGTGTTCCAATTCACCCCAAAGGTATTTGATGGGGTTGAGGTCAGGGCTCTGTGCAGGCTAGTCAATGTCTTCCTCACTGATCTCGACAAACCAGTTCTGTATGGACCTCGCTTTCTGCACGGGGGAATTGTCATGCTGAAACAGGAAAGGGCCTTCCCCAAAACTGTTGCCACAAAGTTGGAAGCCAGAATCGTCTAGAATGTCATTGTATGATATTGGGGTAGCGTTTCCACTTCACAATAACAGCACTTACAGTTGACCGGGGCAGCTCTAGCAGGGCAGGAATTTGACAAACTCACTTGTTGGAAAGGTGGCATCCTATGACAGTGCCACGTTGAAAGTCACTGAGCTCTTCAGTAGGGTCATTCTAATGCCAATGTTTAACTATGGAGATTGCATGGCTGGGTACTATATTTTATACACCTGTCAGCAACGGGTGTGGCTGAAATAGTTGTTTCCACAAATTTGAAGGGGTGTCCACATACTTTTGTATATACATTGTATGTTGTATGTTCCACAGGGCCAGACTCCAAGCCAGATACAGGAATCACAGTGTGTGTAAGAGAGGGTACCATCAATACAACAACCCAAGACTCCACCTACCAAACCCTCAATACAACAACCCAAGACTCCACCTACCAAACCCTCAACACAACAACCCAAGATGCCACCTACCAAACCCTCGATACAGCAACCCAAGACTCCACCTACCAAACCCTCGATACAATAACCCAAGACTCCACCTACCAAACCCTCAACACAACAACCCAAGATGCCACCTACCAAACCCTCGATACAGCAACCCAAGACTCCACCTACCAAACCCTCAATACAACAACCCAAGACTCCACCTACCAAACCCTCAATACAACAACCCAAGACTCCACCTACCAAACCCTTAACAGAACAACCCAAGATGCCACCTACCAAAACCTCAATACAACAACCCAAGACTCTACCTACCAAACCCTTAACAGAACAACCCAAGATGCCACCTACCAAAACCTCAATACAACAACCCAAGACTCTACCTACCACACCCTAAACTCAACAACCCAAGACTCCACCTACCAAACCCTCAATACAACCCAAGACTCACACAGAGACAGTAATGTGTTCATTAAGTGTTGGTCTTCGTAAACATTTACATTTACATTTTACATTTTAGTCATTTAGCAGACGCTCTTATCCAGAGCGACTTACAGTTAGTGAGTGCATACTGGCCCCCTCATGTAAGAAAATCCATTCTGCACCGTACTGATTTACTTATAACTTATTTGGATCCATGAAATATAATATATATATATATATATATATATATATATATATATAGAGAGAGAGAGAGAGAGACAGAGAGAGAAAGAGAGAAAGAGAGAAAGAGAGAAAGAGAGAGAGAGAGAGAGAGAGAGAGAGAGAGAGAGACAGAGAGACAGAGAGAGAGAGAGAGAGAGAGAGAGAGAGAGAGAGAGACAGAGAGAGAGAGAGACAGAGAAAGAGAGAGAGAGAGAAAGAGAGAAAGAGAGAGAGAGAGAGAGAGAGAGAGAGAGAGAGAGAGAGGACCACAAATACAAATTCCATCTAGACACCGTTGCCCTAGAGCACACAAAAAACTATACATACCTCGGCCTAAACATCAGCGCCACTGGTAACTTCCACAAAGCTGTGAACGATCTGAGAGACAAGGCAAGAAGGGCCTTCTATGCCATCAAAAGGAACATAAAATTTAACATACCAATTAGGATCTGGCTAAAAATACTTGAATCAGTTATAGAACCCATTGCCCTTTATGGTTCTGAGGTCTGGGGTCCACTCACCATCCAAGAATTCACAAAATGGGACAAACACCAAATTGAGACACTGCATGCAGAATTCTGCAAAAACATCCTCAGTGTACAACGTAAAACACCAAATATTGCATGCAGAGCAGAATTAGGCCAATACCCGCTAATTATCAAAATCCAGAAAAGAGCCGTTAAATTCTATAACCACTTAAAAGGAAGCGATTCCCAAACCTTCCATAACAAAGCCATCACCTACAGAGAGATGAACTTGGAGAAGAGTCCCCTAAGTAAGCTTGTCCTGGGGCTCTGTTCACAAACACAAACAGACCCCACAGAGCCACAGGACAACACAACAACTAGACCCAACCAAATCATGAGAAAACAAAAAGAGAATTATTTGACACATTGGAAAGAACAAACAAAAAAACAGAGTAAACTAGAATGCTATTTGGCCCTAAACAGAGAGTACACAGTGGCAAAATACGTGACCACTGTGACTGACCCAAACTTAAGGAAAGCTTTGACTATGTACAGACTCAGTGAGCATAGCCTTGCTATTGAGAAAGGCCACCGTAGGCAGACGCACATTGAGACTCTGCATGCAGAATCCTGCAAAAACATCCTCCATGTACAACGTAAAACACCAAATAATGCATGCAATGTATAATTAGGACTGCACGCTATACTAAGGTATGACGCAACTTATAAATGAGGAACCACTGTAGGCTTGCTATTGAGAAAGGATGCCATAGCCAGACCTGGCTCTCAAGAGAAGACAGGCTATGTGCACACTGCCCACAAAATGAGGTGGAAACTGAGCTGCACTTCCTAACCTCCTGCCAAATGTATGACCATATTAGAGACACATATTTCCCTCAGATTACAGCGATCCACAAAGAATTCGAAAACAAACCCAATTTTGATAAACTCCCTTATCTACTGGGTGAAAAACCACAGTTTGCCATCACAGCTGCAAGATTTGTGACCTGTTGCCACAAGAAAAGGGCAACCAGTGAAGAACAAACACCATTGTAAATACAACCCATATTTATGTTTATTTATTTTCCCATTTGTACTTTAACTATTTGCACATTGTTACAACACTGTATATATACATAATATGACATTTGAAATGTCTTTATTCTTTTGAAACTTCTGAGTGTAATGTTTACTGTTAATATTTATTGTTTATTTCACTTTTGTTTACTATCTACTTCACTTGCTTTGGCAATGTTAACACACATTTCCCATGCCAATAAAGCCCTTAAATTGAATTGAAATTGAATTGAGAGAGAGAGAGAGAGAGAGAGAGAGAGAGAGAGAGAGAGGAGAAAGAAAAAGAGAGAGAGAGAGAGAGAGAGAGAGAGAGAGAGAGAGAGAGAATAAATACATTATTCCCCAAAATTATGAAACAATACTAAGAATTTGAAAACCTAAATGATGAAGACAAACATAAACATACTTACTGAAAAACCAAAATGCTGTGTTTTGATTTTGCCAAATACAGTGAATTCGTAATGTATTCATACTTTTTTCACATTTTGTTAAGTTACAGCCTTTTTCTAAAATTGATTAAATAGTTTTTTCCCTCATCAATCTACACACATTAACCCGTAATGACAAAGCAAAACAGGTTTTTAGAAACATTTGTACATTTACACAAAATAAAAAACTGAAATATGTCACATTTACATAAGTATTCAGACCCTTTACTCAGTACTTTCTTAAAGCACCTTCGGCAGCAATTACAGCCTCGATTCTTCTTGGGTTTGACGCTACAAGCTTGGCACACCTGTATTTGAGGAGTTTCTCCCATTCTTCTCTGCAGATCCTCTCAAGCTCTGTCACGTTGGATGTGGATCATCGGTGCACAGCTATTTTCAGGTCTCTCCAGAGATGTTTGATCGGGTTCAAGTCCGGGCTCTGGCTGGTCCAATCAAGGACATTCAGAGACTTGTCCCAAAGCCACTCCTGCGTTGTCTTGGCTTTGTGCTTAGGGTCATTGCCCTGTTGGAAGGTGAACCTTCACCCCAGTCTGAGGTCCTGAGTGATCTGGAGCAGGTTTTCATCAAGGAACTCTCTGTACTTTGCTCCTTTCATCTTTCCCTCAATCCTGACTAGTCTCCCAGTCCCTGCCGCTGAAAAACATCCCCACAGCATGACGCTGCCACCACCATGCTTCACAGTAGGGATAGTGCCAGGTTTCCTCCAGACGTGATGCTTGGCATTCAGGCCAAAGAGTTCAATCTTGGTTTCATCAGACCAGAGAATCTTGTTTCTCATGGTCTGAGTCCTTTAGGTGCCTTTTGGCAAACTCCAAGCGGGCTGTCATGTGCCTTTTACTGAGGAGTGGCTTCTGTCTGGCCACTCTACGATAAAGGCCTGATTGGTGGAGTGCTGCAGAGGAACTCTGGAGCGCTGTCAGAGTGACCATTGGGTTCTTGGTCACCTCCCTGACGAAGACCCTTCTTCCACGATTGCTCTGTTTGGCCGGGCAGCCATCACTAGGAAGAGTCTTGGTAGTTCAAAACTTCTGATGGAGGCCACTGTGTTCATGAGGACCTTCAATGCTGCAGAAATGTTTTGGTACCCTTTTCCCAGATCTGTGTCTCGACATAATCCTGTCTCTGAGCTCAATGGACAATTCCTTTGACCTCATGGCTTGGGTTTCGTTCTCTGACATGTGT
>NW_028156186.1:70000-74320 GCF_964263955.1 Coregonus lavaretus | reverse complement strand
GACTAACAATATATTCATGTTACAGGGAACAGTCAATGCATTTCTAATGCCATATACATATCATTTAGAATGAACCTATTTGGGGCGATGCTATGCATAGCAGGTACATCTAGCTTAAAGACTATCATCTAAGGGTATGTTTTTTTTTAACTCCCTCAGTTGGGGAGGGGGTTGGTGGGTTTGCGGTAGGGTCAGGGTATTAGCTCACGAGATGTTTACTATTTTATACTTTCATAATTTCATTTTGTACAATATGTTTACGATCCATGCAATTTAGTTTCTATATTTTTCCCTCTATTATGTTTGAAGATGTCAGCACCTGATAACTATACATTTATGACACTTAATATTATGGTACTAAATTGCCCAGTCAAGCGCAAACGCATTCTGAATGATCTAAAGCAGCATAAGGTTGATGTAGCTCTTCTTCAGGAGACACACCTGACTGACTCTGAACACTCTGATTATTTAATGTAATGCATTATGTAGAGAATGACCAAGAACCTGTAGTGGCGGCTTCATTAGAAGTTTCACATTGGATGAATATTGGACCTAAGTATGGAGGTCTGATTAGATGACTGGGGTGCATGATCAGTCCCCTCCTGTATGACTGCATGGCCAGGCATGACTCCAACACCATCATTAAGTTTGCCGACGACACAACAGTGGTAGGCCTGATCACCGACAACGAGGAGACAGCCTATAGGGAGGAGGTCAGAGGACCTGGCCGTGTGGTGCCAGGATAACAACCTCTCCCTCAACGTGATCAAGACAAAGGAGATTATTCTGGACTACAGGAAAAAGAAACCGAGCATGCCCACATTTTCATCGACGGGGCTGTAGTGGAGCAGGTTGAGAGCTTCAAGTTCCTTGGTGTCCATATCACCAACAAACTATCATGGTCCAAACACACCAAGACAGTCATGAAGAGGGTACGACAAAGCCTATTCCCCCTCAGGAGACTGAAAAGATTTGGCATGGGTCCTCAGATCTTCAAAAAAGTTATTCAGCTGCACCATCGAGAGCATCCTGACTGTTGCATCACTTCCTGGTATGGCAACTGCTCGGCCTCCGACCGCAAGGCATTACAGAGGGTAGTGCGTACGGCCCAGTACATCACTGGTGCCAAGCTTCCTGCTATCCAGGACCTCTATACCAGGCAGTGTCAGAGGAAGGCCCTAAAAATTGTCAAAGTCTCCAGCCACCCTAGTCATAGACTGTTCTCTCTGCTACCGCATGGCAAGCGGTACCGGAGCGCCAAGTCTAGGTCCAAAAGGCTTCTTAACAGCTTCTAACCCCAATCCACAAGACTCCTGAACAGCTAATCAAATGGCTACCTGGACTATTTGCACTGTTCCCCCCCCACCCCCCCCCCCCCCCCCCCCCCCCCCCCCCACCCCCCCCACACCCCCCCCACCACCCCCTCTTTTACGCTGCTGCTACTCTCTGTTTATTATCTATGCATAGTCACATCAGCTCTACCTACATGTACATATTACCTCAATTACCTCAACTAACCTGTGCCCCCGCACATTTACTCTGTACCGGTACCACCCTGTATATAGCCTCACTACTGTTATTACACATTGACTCTGTACCGGTACCTCCTGTATATAGCCTCACTACTGTTATTTTACTGCTGCTCTTTCATTATTTTTTACTTATCTATTTTTTACTTAACACTTATTTTTCTTAAAACTGCATCGTTGGTTAAGGGCTTGTAAGTAAGCGTTTCATTGTAAGGTTGTATTTGGTGCATGTGACAAATACAAATTTATTTTAGTTTATTTGAAGTGGCATGATGCCTTGGTCTCATTGTTGAGGATGAGAAATGGGGAAAGCTCTTTTTAGATGATCAGCGTCTTTCATTTAACACAAGGCACAAGTTGATGCAATTCAGTATTTTACATAGGGTCTACTTTACACCAGAGAGACTGTATAAGATCAATTCTAAATATTCATCATTTTGCCCAAGGTGTAAAACGGAGGTGGGCACACTTATGCATATGTTTATGTCCTGCCCTGAACTAGGCAATTATTGGGAAGACATTATTCAGATGTTATCACAGGTCACTAATATGACTGTACCACTAGATCCTTCCATTATTCTTCTTGGAGATGACTCTGTTCTACCAGTTAATATTGGAGATGACTCTGTTCTACCAGTTAGTATTGGAGATGACTCTGTTCTACCAGTTAATACAGGAGATGACTCTGTTCTACCAGTTAATATTGGAAATGACTCTGTTCTACCAGTTAATATTGGAGATTACTCTGTTTTAACAGTTAATATTGGAGATGACTCTGTTCTACCAGTTAATATTGGAGATGACTCTGTTCTACCAGTTCATATTGGAGATGACTCTGTTCTACCAGTTAATATTGGTAGCAAAACCAGATTAATTAAATTAGCATTCATTGCAGCCAATAAATGCACAGCTATTATATGAAGACTGACACTCTGCCAAGCAAGCAGATGTGGCTAAAAGAACTAACTTCCTATATTCCATCTGAAAAAATAACCTACAATTTAGGTAATAAAACCTTTGAATTGACTGATGTCTGGTTGGACTTTCTGCAGCTTCTAGAGTCGTCACCTGACCTCATTTATTATTTTCTTCATCAATGTATTATTCATATTCATATTATTTGTTTCTGTGGTGAATCATTTATTTTCTAGCATTGAATGTGAAGTCATTCTGTTTCCTTTGTTGTTGTTAATCATTGAAGCTAATACCAGTAGAGGGGAGGGAGGACAGTGTTCATGTGTTGGGGAGGGAAAGGTGTGGTACCATGTGATTCCATGGACCTGTTTTGTGTCGGTGGTAGGAATAACGGGGCTGTTATCTCTGGCATATTTTGCTGATTGTTAAATTGTAAAAAAAAATGTCAATATATACAATGTTAAAATAAAATCAAAACATTCTCTTTTATGTTTTACTTTGTAAAAATAAGCTCTTATGGGACTGTTTTATTTACTATAACTCTATTACTAATGAAATGTATTGTAAGGGAAATGAAAAACATGCTATGAGTTGCAGAAGGCCTTTAGAATAATATCCTTGAATCTATCCAAGTTGATGAGCAGGAAACAAAGTGATGCCAGTCAACCTCACAGCCGGCCCATCAAAACTACACCTGAACTATACCTAAACTAATTTCACACATTATAAGAGTTAGCCTATAGACCAGATTACATTTACAATAATCTGATGAGTGACAATATTATCAGTTGTCAAATTGTACATTGGGCGCATCTTGTAATTGACAGATGCAGGGAAAGGAGCATCTCTTTATCAAATCCTCCTTCAGAGTCACATGCAGGTAAAACATTTTGATTTCTATATAGTACTGTATCTGAAAGAGCATATTCTGCAGTTTCTATGACACTTACCTTTATCAAATAACTTTCAAAATTCAAGAGGTGCAGCTCTATTTCCAAAGTTAACTTTTTTCAACAATATCTGTGCTGTCAATGTATTTAGCACATGACCACTCCAGCAGCAGGTTCTAGTGTTAAGGACTGGTAGATGGGTGTTGCTCATGCATTCACTCAGGCTGACCGGCTCCAGTACTTTGTTCTTGACTAAAGCGTCCAAGTCAGCCTTGACTTATGGTCTGATAGCATAATGTACAGGTCCTGCTTTCAGAAACTTTGGTTTGCTGACTGGCTTAATGCTAAGCTTCCCTGTAATGTCGTTCATACTACCCAGCTGTCCATTAAACACGTCTGTTTCTTTAAGGTGGCAGGTAGGTCTGTGTCTCCATGTGTCATTGTATGCACTGATGGCCAGTCCAGTGTGATTTTCTCCAACCATGAACATCCCAGTAGTGATGCATAGTCTCCTTTCACAACATAGAGTGGCAGCTTTTCAGTTTGACTGTTTACCTGAACTGTGACATCAGTGATGCCTCACACAGCGACAGATTCACCTGTGTAAGTCTTTAACACGAGGTGTGCTGGTTGAAGTGGAAGGTGTTTCAGTGTCTTTTTTCTGACACAAGAGATACAGCTGCCCCTGTGTCAATCTCCATACACACCGGCTGTCCATCTAGCAAGGGGTAGACATAGTAGCCGTGCGGCCCACCAGGAAAAAGTCAGGATTTTCAGTGTGACTTACTGATGAGTCACTCACCTCAGTGTTCTCTTACTCAACAGTGTGAACATGTCTATTTGTCTTTCGTTGGAATGTCTGTTTCCTGCTCTCTGTTCTCTTTTTGTTTCTGGAGGCTTGTTCAATGTGGACCTTTTTTCAACAGGCTGGACAACCCAAACAGAAGATGCCATAGCAAAGTCCTGTCCAGTAGGCTATATGGGAT
>NW_028156186.1:32500-67500 GCF_964263955.1 Coregonus lavaretus | reverse complement strand
GTTTCCGGTGTGTGTGTGTGTGTGTACAGTGCGTGTGTGTGTGTGTAGTGTGTGAATCCAGTGTGTGTGTGTGTGGGTCCATTGTGTGAGTGTGTGTGTGTGTGTGTGTGTGTTTCCAGTGTGTGTGTTTGTCCAGTGTGTGTGTGTGTGTGTGTGGGTCCAGTGTGTGTGTGTGTGGGTCCAGTGTGTGTGTGTGTGTGTTTGTGTGTGTGTGTGTGTGTGTGTGTGTGTGTGTGTGTGTGTGTGTGTGTGTGTGTGTGTGTGTGTGTGTGTGTCCAGTGTGTGTTTGTGTGTCTCTGTGTGTTTTTGTGTGTGTCCAGTGTGTGTGTGTATGTGTCCCGTGTGAGTGTGTATGTATGTGTCCAGTGTGTGTTTGTCCAGTTTGTGAGTTGGTACAGTGTGTGTGTGTGTGTGTGTGTGTGTGTGTGTGTTAGTGTGTGTGTCCAGTGTATGTGTGTGTGGGTCCAGTGTGTGAGTGTGTGTGTGTGTGTGTCCAGTGTGTGTGTGTTTGTCCAGTATGTGTGTGTGTGTGGGGGTCCAGTGTGTTTGCATGTGTGTCCAGTGTGTGTGTGTGTCCAGTGTGTACGTGTGTCCAGTGTGTGTGTGTGTGTGTCGTGTGAGTGTGTGCCTTCAGTGTGTGTGTGTCCAGTGTATGTCCAGTGTGTGGACTAATGGACTTAGTCCAATTGGTGGTAAGAATGTGTGTCTTAACTAGCCTGATAACTCAAACATGTCTGATATGAACATTGACATAAACCCTCTACATACTTGAGTTTCTCCAGTCTGCAGTTTGGATCCTCCAGCCCAGCAGAGAGCAGTCTGACTCCTGAGTCTCCTGGGTGATTGTAGCTCAGGTCTAGCTCTCTCAGGTGTGAGGGGTTTGACTTCAGAGCTGAGACCAGAGAAGCACAGCCTTCCTCTGTGACTAGACAGCCTGACAGCCTGCAAAGAGTCAAATCATATTAAAACCACACTGCTATTCTTTGGTGGTGAAAATAGGGGGAGTATATTTTTCAACATTTTCAGATACATCAGTATCCTGAAACCTGCCATATCTATTCATAATTAATGTATCATTATTAGAAATGATCATAATATTGCCTGTAGAGAGAAAAATGCATATTACAAATATTTGAGTAGACTGACCAAGTAGTTTAAAAAGCAGTATCAGTCAAAAGACAGACAGTGAGGTATCAGATTTAGATTGTATTGAGTATACAGTCCACACCATATCTAGTTTGACAGTGAAGCTAACATTTTAAATGTGGCTCTATACTCCAGCATTTTGGATTTGAGATCAAATGTTTCATATGAGGTGACAGTATATAATGTCACCTTTTATTTGAGGGTATTTTCATACATATCCGTTTCACCGTTTTGAAATGAAAGCACTTTACGTATCTAGTCCCCCTATTTGAAGAAGTCATAACTATTCTGACCAATTCACTTATAGTGTATTAAAGTAGTCAAAGTTTAGTATTTGGTCCCAAACTTGTTGGTTGCATTTGCAGTTTGTTTTGGTTGTGTTTTGGGTTATGTTTTGCCTGATAGTAACTGAATGGTGGATGATGACTGGAGTAATCTTCTGTCTAAGTGAGTAATTAACATGTTTCTAAACACTATTAAATTAATGCTGATGATGCCATGATTAATAAAGATCATGAATGAATCATGAACAATTATGAATGAGAAAGTTACAGAGGCTACAACAAAACATGCTAACCTCTCACCATTACCAATAACAGAGGGGGTATGATCCTTGTTCCTCTGTAACTTTCTCATTCATCATCATTCATGATTCATTCATGATTATTCATGATCATGGTAGCATACACATGAATGTAGAAGTGTTCAGAAACATCTTCCATTCTTACTGACAATACAAGTGATGTGACTCCAAAATGACAGGACATTATTCACCATTCAGTTTCTATTGGGGAAAAACATAATCCAAAACACAACCAAAACAAACTGCAAATGCATTCAACAAGTTTATAGAATCACAAGCTTGATGTAATCACTGCAGGTAAGGAATATGGGACCAAATACTAAACTTATGACTACTTTAATACAATATAAGTGAATATGTCCAAATTATTAAGACTTTTTCAAATGGGAGAACTAGACACATAAAGTGCTTTCATTTCTAAACAGTAACACAGATATGTATGAATACCTTCAAATAAAAGGTGGCATTATGTTATGTTGCCTAATATGAAACATTCTATCTCAAATCTAAATTGCTGGAGCATAGCACCACATTTAAAACTGTAAGCTTCACTGTCCAAACACATGTGGTGTGGACTATGTGTGCCTGGTAAACAACTGTGGATCTGGTGAACAGTTATCACTTGTTGACCAACTACAGGAATACTGACCTCAGAGTCTCCAGTTTACAGTGGGGATTCCCCAGTCCAGCAGAGAGCAGCTTCACTCCTGAATCCTCCAGGTCATTGTTACTCAGATCCAGCTCTCTCAGGTGTGAAGGGTTTGACTTCAGAGCTGAGACCAGAGAAGCACAGCCTTTCTCTGTGACTCCACAGAATGACAGCCTGCCAAGAGATCATCATGATTTCACAAACACACTGTTAATTTAACACCAGTAGTGTAGAAGGACAATGGCTGATGCATTTGGTTTATTCTCTCAAACAACATATAGATTAATCTTCTGTCTCCTAGAATTGTATGGTTATATTGTTATACTAATGTGAACATCAATGCATTGATTCAATATGTTTTTCAATATATATTATATACATACACTGCTCAAAAAAATAAAGGGAACACTAAAATAACACATCCTAGATCTGAATGAATGAAATAATCTTATTAAATACTTTTTTCTTTACATAGTTGAATGTGCTGACAACAAAATCACACAAAAATTATCAATGGAAATCAAATGTATCAACCCATGGAGGTCTGGATTTGGAGTCACACTCAAAATTAAAGTGGAAAACCACACTACAGGCTGATCCAACTTTGATGTAATGTCCTTAAAACAAGTCAAAATGAGGCTCAGTAGTGTGTGTGGCCTCCACGTGCCTATATGACCTCCCTACAACGCCTGGGCATGCTCCTGATGAGGTGGCGGATGGTCTCCTGAGGGATCTCCTCCCAGACCTGGACTAAAGCATCCGCCAACTCCTGGACAGTCTGTGGTGCAACGTGGCGTTGGTGGATGGAGCGAGACATAATGTCCCAGATGTGCTCAATTGGATTCAGGTCTGGGGATCGGGCGGGCCAGTCCATAGCATCAATGCCTTCCTCTTGCAGGAACTGCTGACACACTCCAGCCACATGAGGTCTAGCATTATCTTGCATTAGGAGGAACCCAGGGCCAACCGCACCAGCATATGGTCTCACAAGGGGTCTGAGGATCTCCTCTCGGTACCTAATGGCAGTCAGGCTACCTCCGGCGAGCACATGGAGGGCTGTGCGGCCCCCCAAAGAAATGCCACCCCACACCATGACTGACCCACCACCAAACCAGTCATGCTGGAGGATGTTGCAGGCAGCAGAACGTTCTCCACGGCGTCTCCAGACTCTGTCACGTCTGTCACATGTGCTCAGTGTGAACCTGCTTTCATCTGTGAAGAGCACAGGGCGCTAGTGGCGAATTTGCCAATCTTGGTGTTCTCTGGCAAATGCCAAACGTCCTGCACGGTGTTAGGCTGTAAGCAAAATGTTATTTAGTACTATAATTGTATTTACTAAGATCATATTATAACTAAAATAGTTCTAAAAGTGTTCTAGGCTACCCTACCCTAGAATTAGGGTTATGGTTAAGGCTAAAATAGGTTATACCTAGGGTTAGGGGTTAGGGTTAAGGCTAAAATAGAATTAGGGTTAAGGGTTAGGGCTAAATTAGGTTATACCTAGGGTTAGTGCTAAAATAGGTTATACATATGGTTAGAGTTTCTGTATAGCACTTTGTGACATCTGCTGATGTAAAAAGGGCTTTATAAATACATTTGATTGATTGATTGTTAGGTTTAGGGTTTTTAAGGCTAAAAACAGTATGGGTTTATAGCTCTCTTGCGCCTCCCTGTGGCCGAACGACATAACTCATTCACGACACCTGCTAGGCTCATAATCTGAGGTAGCAACTGCATCAGATCTAAAAATCAATGAGCTAGACCACCCGATTAGACAACAATCACCCCATTATAACCATTTGGTTTGCAACTCAGTGAACCTGCACAGCATTCGCTCAATTCGATGCCTACGAACGAAGATTTTGAGGCATATCAAATTACCCAGCAGCCATTAAGAAACAACAAATCGTCAAAGAAAAATTATTAATTACATTAATAAAAAAATGTATTCTGGCAGTTTAAATCGGCCACATCTTGAAAAAGAGGACAGGGACATGCTGTTTGTTTAGGTTCTGAAAACAAATATGGTTAACCATGACCAGAAAATGTTTAATGTTTGATGGCTATCCTCCAGCCATCGCCTATTAAACTGTGTCTCACCTCACTATTGGTGACCAAAACATGTACTCAGGTGAACAGTGTGCTCGCTTACCAAGTAGCCGTAACCTTGTTAATAATAAGTTACCTGAGGTAAACCTACAGAGTTAACGCAGACAGGTCTCATTGATAACAGTAGTGAAGCTGGCATTGTGACGCAGAACAATGGGCTGGGAATAGAACGTTCTGAAGGCGAGTCGGTGCCACGGAGCTCAATAGAACTAATAGGAGCTGGCAGGGTGAAAAATACCCTAAAATAAGGCCTGTTGTTTCAAGATTATTTCATAACTAGAGACAGAAGGTAATATTATTAAACTGGGCTCCAAGGTGGATGCAATGAACTAGCTTTTATCAGAAAAAAAGCAATGTAATGTGTCCAGCCTGCTTGAGGCGCCCCGAAAATAATATTCAAAAGTTTGGTCCTTGGACACAGAGGGGTTAAACAGTAAAGTTACCATCCATCTAGTGAAGAGAGGAGAACCGGACAGAGGGAGCGTAGCCAGCATCCGTCAACGAGAGAGAGAGAAGCCCTCCATGGTATTTAACAAGTGGAAGAAACAACCAGGGAGCTCCATCGGTCCACAAGAAATGCAGGCAGCCGGTGATGATGTAGTGGTAGCTAAGATAACTAGGATGCTGCTGGTAGAGTAGCTAGCTAGCTTACCTAGCTGTACCGACTATCTTTGCTAACTAGCAGGTCGTTCGTCTGGCCCTCGTCTCGAGGATGATGATGAATCCGGTGAACCACAAAATGAAACAAGGATAGCGAGTGAAAAGGATCTGGGTACACTCATACTGTCCTTGACCGTAAAGCAAAAAGCAAATTGAACAATAAACTCCGGCATCTCAACACTGTAACGAACTCCGTCGTTATTCTCAGAGATCACCTCAGCCCACTCTGCTCCTAACTGGACAATATCCTTGGCGCCACACCGTACGTGGACGCGGACAGTTCTGTACGGGAACACGGGCAGTTCCAGAACGTGGACATGAGCAGTGCCACACAATAAACAGAACACAGTCTTTACAGTGATTTACATTAGTAAAATGCATTTTTTAAAATTATGTAAAACAAACATTCTATGTTTTTTATAACAATATTTTGAGGTCTGGGCCCATATCCACAAAGTGTCTCAGAGTAGAAAATTGGTCGTATAAGTGCTGAGAATAAAGACATTTTACACTTATGGGTATAAATTAAAGCTATGCATGAAGTCTCTAGTCCCACCTAGTCGGCAGATATTTAGGACACCTCATGAGCTGTCCTTACCAGTTAAGAATTAACAGAATGTCACGCCCTGACATAGAGATCTCTAGTTGGTTTGGTCAGGGTGTGAATATCTATGTGAATATCTATGTTTTCTATGTCCTATTTCTATGTTGGCCGGGTGTGGTTCCCAATCAGAGGCAGCTGTCGTTCGTTGTCTCTGATTGGGGATCATACTTAGGTAGCCATTTTGCCTACCTTTAGTTGTGGGATCTTGTTTCTGTTTTGGCTTGTTTAGCCCATTAGAACTTCACGTTACGTTTGTTATTTTGTCAAGTGTTTATTTAATAAATTAAACATGTAAGCATACCACGCTGCACCTTGGTCCGACCATTTACTCAACGAACGTGATAGAAGATCCCATCACCAACGGACCAAGCAGCGTGAACAGGAGGAGCAGACATCATGGACATGGGAGGAGATCCAGGCAGGTGGATCGCCTTCCTTGGGAGCAGACGGAGACAGCGAGGGAGAAAAAACGGCGACTCAAAAGGTCCCGATCACTAAGGAAGCCCGAGAGGCAGCCCCAAGAAAAAAAATGTGGGGGGCACACAGGGTGGTGGGCGACGCAGCAGGAGGCCCTGAAAGACCTGCAGCTCAGCACTCTGAAAGAGGAGACCACCACCTTACGGGGGCTGATAGAGAAGAGGGAGCAGGAGCTCTCCCTTCAGAAGGAGGCGCTGCAGGAGGCCCACAGGGAGAAGGAGTCAGTGGATGCACGGAGAGAGGAGCTGGCTAGGCAACAGAAGGAGCTGAGAGAGAAGTTAACCCTACAGCAGCAGAGAACACAGTCCTTAGAGCAGAGGCTGGCAGAGCCAGGTTTCAGAGTAGAGCCAACTCCCTGCACTCGTGTTAAGGAGCGTGGGACCATACAGGCACCCTGTTATGCTGTGATACGCACTGTATCTCCAGTGCGCATTCACAGCCCGGTGCGCTTGGTGCCCGCGCCCCGCTCTTACCGGGCTAAAATGAGCGTTCAGCCAGGACGGGTTGTTCTTGCTCCTCGCACCAAACCAGTGGTGCGTGTCCCCAGTCCGGTACGGCCCGTATCTGCTCCTCGCACCAAACCAGTGGTGCGTGTCGCCAGCCCGGTGCACCCCGTACCTGCTCCTCGCACCAAACCAGTGGTGCGTGTCTCCAGTCCTGTACGGCCGTACCTGTGCCAGAGCAGTCCGCTCCACCGGTGCCTGGTCCAGTGCCAGAGCAGTCCGCTCCACCGGTGCCTAGTCCAGCTCCGGTCAGCTGCTCCACTCCAGTGCCAGAGCAGTCCGCTCCACCAGTGCCCAGTCCAGCTCCGGTCAGCTGCTCCACACCAGTGCCAGAGCAGTCCGCTCCACCGGTGCCCAGTCCATTTCCGGTCAGCTGCTCCAGTCCAGAGCCAGAGCAGTCCGCTCCACCGGGGTCCAGTTCAGCTCCGGTCAGCGGCTCCACTCCAGAACCAGACGTCAGCCCATCTCCAGGGTCGGGGTCTCCTACACCAGGGTCCAGACAGGGCTTGGTGCATCGCGGGAGGATTGCCGGACCAGGCCCAGACATCAGCCCCTCTCCAGGATCGGGGCCTCCCACACCAGGGTCCAGACAGGGCTTGGTGCATCGTGGGAGGACTGAGAGGGGAAGCATCGCGCCGAGGTCCAGACCAGACCAGGGGAGAAACGGGGAGGCAGAAAGGGAGAGGACGTCACCGAGGCTAGATGCCCACCCGGACCCTCCCCAGGCTCTGTCGTAGCCAGCCGCGACCGGGAGACCCATGGGGCGGCACACAATTGGCCCAGTGTCGTCCAGGGTAGGGAAGGGAATGGCCGGCAGGGATGTAGCTCAGTTGGTAGAGCATGGCGTTTGCAACGCCAGGGTTGTGGGTTTGATTCCCATGGTGGGCCAGTATGAAAAAAATAAATAATGTATGCACTCACTAACTGTAAGTCGCTCTGGATAAGAGAGTCTGCTAAATGACTGAAATGTTAAGTTAGGTTTTGCGGCCAGAGTCCGCACTTTTTTTGGGGGGGGTACTGTCACGCCCTGACATAGAGATCTCTAGTTGGTTTGGTCAGGGTGTGAATATCTATGTGAATATCTATGTTTTCTATGTCCTATTTCTATGTTGGCCGGGTGTGGTTCCCAATCAGAGGCAGCTGTCGTTCGTTGTCTCTGATTGGGGATCATACTTAGGTAGCCATTTTGCCTACCTTTAGTTGTGGGATCTTGTTTCTGGTTTGTTTAGCCCATTAGAACTTCACATTACGTTGCTTTTGTTATTTTGTCAAGTTTTTATTTAATAAATTAAACATTTACACATACCACGCTGCACCTTGGTCCGACCATTTACTCAACAAACGTGACACAGAAGGTGTCTTGATAATAATATAGAATAATGCAGCGAGTCAGTATAAATTGAAGCTATACATGAAGCCTCTAGTCCCACCTAGTCGGCAGATATTTAGGACACCTCATGAGCTGTCCTAACCAGTTAAGAGTTAACAGCAGGTGTCTTGATAATACTATAGAATAATGCAGCGAGTCAGTGGTTTCTGCGCCACATGTAATTGCTTTGGAGTAGTTTAAAATAATATTTTTGTATTTCTATATGATCAATCCATAAATAGTATAGACCTACATGCAACAGTATGTATTGTGCTTTTGGCAATGATTTATGTACAATAATTATGTATAAGTGATACCATGTACAGTGAGGGAAAAAAGTATTTGATCCCCTGCTGATTTTGTAAGTTTGCCCACTGACAAAGAAATGATCAGTCTATAATTTTAATGATAGGTTTATTTGAACAGTGAGAGACAGAATAACAACAAAAAAATCCAGAAAACGCATGTCAAAAATGTTATAAATTGATTTGCATTTTAATGAGGGAAATAAGTATTTGACCCCCTCTCAATCAGAAAGATTTCTGGCTCCCAGGTGTCTTTTATACAGGTAACGAGCTGAGATTAGGAGCACACTCTTAAAGGGAGTGCTCCTAATCTCAGCTTGTTACCTGTATAAAAGACACCTGTCAACAGAAGCAATCAATCAATCAGATTCCAAACTCTCCACCATGGCCAAGACCAAAGAGCTCTCCAAGGATGTCAGGGACAAGATTGTAGACCTACACAAGGCTGGAATGGGCTACAAGACCATCGCCAAGCAGCTTGGTGAGAAGGTGACAACAGTTGGTGCGATTATTCGCAAATGGAAGAAACACAAAAAAACTGTCAATCTCCCTCGGCCTGGGGCTCCATGCAAGCTCTCACCTCATGGAGTTGCAATGATCATGAGAACGGTGAGGAATCAGCCCAGAACTACACGGGAGGATCTTGTCAATGATCTCAAGGCAGCTGGGACCATAGAAGTCACCAAGAAAACAATTGGTAACACACTACGCCGTGAAGGACTGAAATCCTGCAGCGCCCGCAAGGTCCCCCTGCTCATGAAAGCACAAATACAGGCCCGTCTGAAGTTTGCCAATGAACATCTGAATGATTCAGAGGAGAACTGGATGAAAGTGTTGTGGTCAGATGAAACCAAAATGGAGCTCTTTGGCATCAACTCAACTTGCCGTGTTTGCAGGAGGAGGAATGCTGCCTTTGACCCCAAGAACACATTTACATTACATTTACATTTTAGTCATTTAGCAGACGCTCTTATCCAGAGCAACTTACAGTTAGTGAGTGCATACATTTTTATACTGGAATCGAACCCACAACCCTGGCGTTGCAAATGAAATGCTCTACCAACTGAGCTACATCCCTGCCGGCCATTCCCTCCCCTACCCTGGACGACGCTGTGCCAATTGTGCCCCGCCCCATGGGTCTCCCGGTCGCGGCCGGCTACGACAGGATACACCACCACCCCCACCATCAAACATTATGCTTTGGGGGTGTTTTTCTGCTAAGGGGACAGGACAACTTCACCGCATCAAAGGGACGATGGACGGGGCCATGTACCGTCAAATCTTGGGTGAGAACCTCCTTCCGTCAGCCAGGGCATTGAAAATGGGTCGTGGATGGGTATTCCAGCATGACAATGACCCAAAACACATGGCCAAGGCAACAAAGGAGTGGCTCAAGAAGAAGCACATTAAGGTCCTGGAGTGGCCTAGCCAGTCTTCAGACCTTAATCCCATAGAAAATCTGTGGAGGGAGCTGAAGGTTCGAGTTACCAAACATCAGCCTCGAAACCTTAATGACTTGGAGAAGATCTGCGAAGAGGAGTGGGACAAAATCCCTCCTGAGATGTGTGCAAACCTGGTGGCCAACTACAAGAAACGTCTGACCTCTGTGATTGCCAACAAGGGTTTTGCCACCAAGTACAAAGTAATGTTTTGCAGAGGGGTCAAATACTTATTTCCCTCATTAAAATGCAAATCAATTTATAACATTTTTGACTTGCGTTTTTCTGGATTTGTTTGTTGTTATTCTGTCTCTCACTGTTCAAATAAACCGACCATTAAAATTATAGACTGATCATTTCTTTGTCAGTGGGCAAACGTACAAAATCAGCAGGGGATCAAATACTTTTTTCCCTCACTGTATGTCTGCATAGCATTTTGTCTTCATTTTGGCAGATCAACTCATCCTTATTTCTGAAGATTAACTCAGGTTTTCGCCCAGCGTCTAAGGAGTTGGAGCTTTGGCAGGAGTTGGACCTATGGCAGAAAGGTGGCTGGTTCGAATCTCTGGCTGGGCGCTGGAAAAAACGGGCGGACTTGATCTGACCGCTGGAGGGCTGCTGGGTTCATATCGTCAAAACATTCACCTTTCGTTGATCAGAACTCTAGAGGTTCTAATTCACTGAACCCCAAAACATATCTAACTTTTAGTGGTTCCATATATTAAGGAAGTGATAGAAGCCTTTTTGGTTCTATAAGGAACCTTCTTTTCTAAGAGTGTATAATAAACACGTTTTTATTTTGATTATTTAATTACCTACATCATGTTATTTCAAGTTATCCCTTTGGAGCGCAACATCACGTTGTTAATATTGTCAAAATTCCGCTTGTAACAACCATCAGAATCGGTTAAAGAAATATGCATTCCATTATATTAGGCAATAATGAAGAGTAGGCAAAGTGGTCGTGTCGTGTGAAAATTCTATCAAATGTCTTACCTTGCAACGAGTACAGTCAGGGTGCCGCGGAACCCCTCCAGCACCTCCGCGGACCCCGGATTGAGAACTCCTGATTTAGCAGAAACTCTAATCCAGAGTGATTTACAGTAAGTGCATTTCATTTTAAGATAACTATTTATTTTGTTAATAAACCTAACAAATTCTTCATAAAATTGTAATCTCACCTCTTAGCTTTGTTGTCATGTTCCCCAGAGAGACTCATTTTAGAGGCAGGGCCCCCCTACTCTCTCTCCCCAGAGAGACTCATTTTAGAGCACTGACCCCTAAACAGAGATCCAGCATGTTGGTTGTGGTTAACACAGTGGCAACTCATTCTAGAATGTCAATTGTTCTCTTTTACTCATGATCTCTTAGAAATAAAACATTTACTAACAGACACATCCAAATAGTTGGGTGATTTAATTCAATCACATGAACATTGTTACGTTCCTCAACAAGAAATACAACATTTACTAACAGACACATCCAAACAGTCAGGTGATTTAATTCAATCACAGGAACATTGTTACGTTCCTCAACAAGAAATAAAACATTTTCTCTCAAATAGAAGAAGGAACTAACAAAGAGTCACTAACAACAACCCAAACGAAACAGGTGGTTTTAGGAGGGGTTCTGAAAGACACTCATGGGGGTGTCCACTAGTGGTGGTAAACAGAGGCTTTCTGAACACTTTGGGGCTTTCACCAAATTGTGCCGAAAATGCCATTGATAGGTTTGAGTACTAATAAACCACATTTAGTTAGAATGTGGGGTTCGCTTTTTGCCTCCAGGTTCACTATGTTTTCAAAAACGATGCATCTGTGGTATTATTTAGGATACTAAAGACAGAATATTATCATAGGCTACACTAAATAAAACACATTATTTAAACAACAATGGGAAGATAGTGCGGTTCCACAGAAAATAATTGTTCAACTATAGCAGGGATTGAACCTTGTGCCTATGTTGATGTCTGATCCAAATCCCCGTCCCTACCTGCTGAGCTACCATTCAGAGGCTACAAACTGGAAGACATCAAACTAAATGTGTAAATAAGGTGTCCAGTAGAGGTCAGTGTTTGAAAAAGACTTTGCTTTGAAAAAAGCACCAGCACCAGGGCGAAATCAGTGAGATCTCTCGCATTTTGCAACACATGGTTCGAAAAAGCATGAGATCAAACAAAGCCTCGGACGTCATTGATCATGTGGTAATGTTACTTCGAAACTATCCTTGGCAGCGTTTCAAACACTTAAAAGACTCCCTCTCCCCTCATCCCTCAACTTAAGTGGACACTTCTGAATACATATCATGACGTATGATGAGTGGACACTTCTGATGACGTATCATGACGTATGATGAGTGGACACTTCTGATGACGTATCATAACGTATGATGAGTTGACACTTGCAGGGCAAAGGGCGAGGGAAGAATTAATTAATTTGAAGTGGACCGCCCTTGCCCAGAAATGTGTCACTCGTTTGTCCAACGGTTGTGTTTTCAGTCATCATAGCGACCGTTCTCTCTGCGTGGGGCATGGGAATTGCATGTTACATCTTCAGCCATTGTAGGAAAGATGCATCTTAAAACACTGGTAAGCCTAAATTCCATCACTATCGGGAAACCGGGCCCAGAGTGACTTACAATTACGTTGCCGTATTGTATTGTAGTGTATTTTAGCTTTTAAAAGACTTGATTTGCCCTAACAAAAATGTTTTATGAATTATAATCCACATAATAATTCACATTTCCTGTTGCTGCAGGATTATTTTTCTGCTGTGAGAAACTGGGTCAAATTAAGATATGGCATCTGTAAGTGCATTTATCTTAAGATAGCTAAGTGAGACAACCACATATCACAGTCAAATATACAGGATACGAACATCCCATTCCAGCTAAACATTGGATGCACAGCATTTTGCAAAAAAAAACACATTTTCATACACATCTAAAATCTATTAATTAAAAATCTGAGATCAGTAATATTGAAGGTACCCATAAGCAATAATTTCTGATGAAAAAACGAATGTGAAAAAATTGTGGATATAGAGTTTTGGAAATGTACTTAATAATTCTTAAGCAAAACTGTAATCTCACCTCTTAGCTTTGGTGTCATGTTCCCCAAAGAGACTCATTTTAGAGGCAGGGCCCCCCTCCTCTCTCTCCCCAGAGAGACTCATTTTAGAGGCAGGGCCCCCCTCCTCTCTCTCCCCAGAGAGACTCATTTTAGACCACTGACCCCTAAACAGAGATCCAGCATGTTGGTTGTTGTTAACAGTGACAACTAATTCCTGAATGTCAATTGTTCTCATTTATTCATTATCTCTTTGAGAGTAAAACATTTACTAACAGACATATCGAAACAGTCAGGTGATTTAATGGAATCACATTTAAAATGTAGTTGTGACATCTCTTCTCCATGGTAACTGTCAATAATAATAATAAGTCACTGTTTGTTAAGGCAACACAAGGCCATGTCTCACACTTATTTGTATTCATTAGAAGTCGGCCATATGTTGTCTTTGAATCTGAGAATGTAGACCGAAGGGCTAAAACAGGCATGATTGATCTGAGGGGAAATCATTGATACATTCAGAAAGTATTTTTGCAACAAGTAGGATATTTATATTATGTAAAGTAGGTGTCACGCCCTGGCTCTGGGGACTCTCGTATGTTGAGCCAGGGTGTTAATTTCTAGGTTTTGTAATTCTATGTTGGCCAGGGTGGCTCCCAATCAGAGACGGCTGTAGCTCGTTGTCTCTGATTGGGAGCCATACTTAGGTAGCCGTTAGGCATTCATTTGGTGTGGTTTCTTGTTCCGTGTTGGTTGGTGTATGTAACCAGGGACGTCACGTTATCGTTTTGTTCGTGTGATCATTATTTAATAAATATGTTCGCATTCCACGCTGCGCCTTGGTCCTCTGTTCCCGATGATCGTGACAGTAGGCTAGGTTATAATACATAATAGCGGTTTGTTAGTGATATGCAGATGGAGGTCTATACCTCAGCTATAGCCTACATATCCTAGATGACCAGCCTAAACCTGTTCAGATCAGTTTCCATAACGTTATAGGCCTACCAGTAGCAGGACAGAGCATGTAGCCTAGGCATGATATGTTTCACATTTCCAACAGAGACCATCAGGTTGGTCAGCATGATAAGTGATCATATATCAAACCTACTCTGACTATTGAATGTCTGTAAACGACCTAACTTTCGAATATAATAGTTCTATGTAGCCTAGACTTACCAGAGTCTGCCCGACTTTCCTTCAAATCAACACATTTAACTGACTTCTAATGTGACTTCTAAATGGAAATGGAGGAAAACTAGACTCCCTGCGGACCTGGCATCTTTCCACTCCCTCCTCTCTACATTCTCTTCCTCCGTTTCTGCTGCTAAAGCCACTTTCTACCACTCTAAATTTCAAGCCTCTGCCTCTAACCCTAGGAAGCTCTTTGCCACCTTCTCCTCCGTGCTGAATCCTCCTCCTCCTCCCCCTCCCTCCTCCCTCTCTGTGGATGACTTCGTCAACCATTTTGAAAAGAAGGTTGACGACATCCGATCCTCATTTATTAAGTCAAATGACACCGCTGGTCCTGCTCACACTGCCCTACCCTATGCTTTGACTTCTTTCTCCCCTCTCTCTCCAGATGAAATCTTGCGACTTGTGACGGCTGGCCGCCCAACAACCTGCCCGCTTGACCCTATCCCCTCCTCTCTTCTCCAGACCATTTCCGGAGACCTTCTCCCTTACCTCACCTCGCTCATCAACTCATCCTTGTCCGCTGGCTATGTCACTTCCATCTTCAAGAAAGTGAGAGTTGCACCCCTCCTCAAAAAACCTACACTCGATCCCTCCGATGTCAACAACTACAGACCAGTATCCCTTCTTTCTTTTCTCTCCAAAACTCTTGAGCGTGCCGTCTATAGCCAACTCGATCCAAACCAGTCAGGTTTCAAGACTGGACATTCAACTGAGACTGCTCTTCTCTGTGTCACGGAGGCTCTCCGCACTGCTAAAGCTAACTCTCTCTCCTCTGCTCTCATCCTTGTAGACCTATCTGCTGCCTTTGATTCTGTGAACCATCAGATCCTCCTCTCCACCCTCTCCGAGTTGGGCATCTCCGGCGCGGCTCACTCTTGGATTGCGTCCTACCTGACTGGTCACTCCTACCAGGTGGCATGGCGAGATCTGTCTCCGCACCACATTCTCTCACCACTGGTGTCCCCCAGGGCTCAGTTCTAGGCCCTCTTCTATTCTCTCTATACACCAAGTCACTTGGCTCTGTCATATCCTCACATGGACTCTCCTATCATTGCTACGCAGACAACACACAATTAATCCTCTCCTTTCCCCCTTCTGATAACCAGGTGGCGAATCGCATCTCTGCATGTCTGGCAGACATATCAGTGTGGATGTCGGATCACCACCTCAAGCTGAACCTCGGCAAGACAGAGCTGCTCTTCCTCCCAGGGAAGGACTGCCCACTCCATGATCTAGCCATCACGGTTGACAACTCCATTGTGTCCTCCTCCCAGAGTGCAAAGAACCTTGGCGTGACCCTGGACAACACCCTGTCGTTCTCTGCTAACATCAAAGCGGTGACCCGATCCTGTAGGTTCATGCTCTACAACATTCGCAGAGTACGACACCTACCTTACACAGGAAGCGGCACAGGTCCTAATCCAGGCACTTGTCATCTCCCGTCTGGATTACTGCAACTCGCTGTTGGCTGGGCTCCCTGCCTGTGCCATTAAACCCCTACAACTCATCCAGAACGCTGCAGCCCGTCTGGTGTTCAACCTTCCCAAGTTCTCTCACGTCACCCCGCTCCTCCGCACACTCCACTGGCTTCCAGTTGAAGCTCGCATCTGCTACAAGACCTGGTGCTTGCCTATGGAGCTGTGAGGGGAACGGCACCTCCTTACCTTCAGGCTCTGATCAGTCCCTACACCCAAACGAGGACATTGCGTTCTTCCACCTCTGGCCTGCTGGTCCCCCTACCTCTGCTGAAGCACAGTTCCCGCTCAGCCCAGTCAAAACTGTTTGCTGCTCTGGCACCCCAAAGGTGGAACAAGCTCCCTCACGACGCCAGGACAGCGGAGTCACTGACCACCTTCCGGAGACACTTGAAAACCTACCTCTTTAAGGAATACCTGGGAAAGTATAAAAGTAATCCTTCCTGCTGTAAACCTATGTGATTGGATGTTATAGACCCCCATCTGAACAATTTATTTCCCCATGCTGTGGCCCTCGCCATCTGGCCATCTGGCCCATAGAGACTAGAGGACTATACACTCTATGCTGCACACCACATCAAGCCATCTCTGAACTGTACACTACCATCTGGTCCATAGAGACTAAAGGACTATACACTCTATGCTGCACACCACATCAAGCCATCTCTGAACTGTACACTACCATCTGGTCCATAGAGACTAAAGGACTATACACTCTATGCTGCACACCACATCAAGCCATCTCTGAACTGTACACTACCATCTGGCCCATAGAGACTAAAGAACTATACACTCTATGCTGCACACCACATCAAGCCATCTCTGAACTGTACACTAAATAACTGAACTATACTGCATTAGCACTCTGTTCATCTCTCTTAGATATATTTATACTGGTACTGAATATGTATACCCACTGTACTGTATATTTGTATATCCACTGTTCATTCTCTTATAGCTCTATGCAAATGTTAAAAGGCAAACAACCTACACATCGCGCCATTGGCGCCAATTGGGTTACTTGGTTGGCATTGTGACGTGGCTCATATAGCGAAGATCGCTACACTATAGTGGAACTATGATACAATTACATTTATCATACGAAATGTTAAATGTAGAACTATAATATATGAATATTGATATATTGAATTTAACTTGCCCATGTTCAGTTAGCGCCATTTTGTATGATTAGACTGACACAAACCTGTCTCAGTAGAAGTAGACTGTTAGGTCTGAGTGTTTTACATACATTCACTGTACTAAAATTACACCATACATTTAATTTCTCTACACACTTTACAATCATTCCTGGCAGGATTCTCACCTTGTAGCCTGAATTCACAACCAGACCATGTCAAGTCAATGAGATATCTACTGTTCTGCTGAGAGAGCACCTTCCTGATGACTAGCGCTCTGTATATTCTAATGGATGAGGCCTCAGCTGGAATGTGAAGCTAACTGAAGCTAGCTTTAGAAAACCAGTATATCTAGCTTGCATCATAGTACACCCCTCAGGCTAAGTTCAGGTTTCAGCATCAGGCAGGCATCAACAGCCGAGTTGTAGGCTACTACCTGGGTCGTATTCATTAGTTTACTCCGCAGCCAACAGTTTTAAAAATGTTGCATAAACAGTTTACTCCAAACGCTGTACAACGTGACCTAAACGGTTTCTGTTGCCAAACATTTTGCTACGGTGGGCACTAATGAACACACACAACCTGTTTTGAGGAAGTGTAAGTTGTTGTTAGTCTTTCCACAATATTTATTAGTCTCTCTTTCACACAAATTACCTTCCTGAGTGAAAAGAGTTAACAGTAGATTAGAAAGGGAACATTTTTGTTTGTTGCTTGTTGTGTTTTAAGCCTGTTTTGAGAAGACAAGTCTATAGACCTATGATACAGTACACTCTTAGAAAAAAGAGTTCCAAAAGGGTCCTCCGGCTGTCCCTATAGGAGAACGCTTTTGGGTTCCAGGTAGAACCCTTCTGGTTTCCATGTAGGACCCTCTGTGGAAAGGGTTCTACCTAGTACCAAAAAGGGTTCTACAAAGGGTTCTCATATGGGGACAGCCAAAGAACCCTTTTAGATTCTAGATACTGTAGGAGTGATCACCCATGCGGCACACAAATGGGCACAGAACGAATTCACATCCCGCATCTAATTTATATCGAAAACGTGTTAAGGAGAGTAGACCTGTTATAACACTCTGTCCACCAAAATATTCATCAACTATAGGAATACACATAACAATATCATCAACTATAGGAATAAACATAACAATATCATCAACTATATTAATACACATAACAATGTCATCAACTATATTAATACACATAAAAATATCATCAACTATATGAATACACATAACAATATCATTACATTTTAGCAGACGCTCTTATCCAGAGCGACTTACATTATTTTTTTTTCCATACCCCCGTGGGAATCGAACTCACAACCCGGGCGTTGCAAACGCCATGCTCTACCAACTGAGCTACATCCCTGCCGGCCATTCCCTCCCCTACCCTAGGCCAATTGGGCGCCGCCCCATGGGTCTCCCAGTCACGGCCAGCTACAACAGAGCCTGGATTCGAACCAGGATCTCTAGTGGCACAGCTAGCACTGCAATGCAGTGCCTTAGACCACTGCGCCACTCAGGAGGACATGGGCGATCATCAACTATATGAATACACATAACAATATCATCAACTATATTATTACACATAACAATATCATCAACTATATGAATACACATAACAATATAATCAACTATATTAATACACTTAACAATATCATCAACTATATGAATACACATAACAATCGTCGTCTTACCTTTTATATCTCTCTCAACAGAAGCAGAGAATAATAATTTGGTCGTCCAAAGTTACTTTTGGTTGCTCAACTCATTTACATATCAGGTTCTACCTGTTCTCCACTCCCTCTCTCCTTATAGCTCTTACAATGTGCCTTGGCATACATTCTACAACTTTCCAGAATCTCCCAACGTGTTCAATAGGGTTGGGACCTGGTTACTGAGACGGCCATGGCATATTGTGAAACATCAGCAAGTTGAGCAGTCTTCGTCACTGAAGTTCCTGCAAAACATGCCCCAACACTCAGCAATCGTTCAGCGCTTCCCGAGCAGGGTCGCAGTTTCTCCTAATTGCAGCTCTTCTCTCCCCAAGGTTGAAGCTCCTCTTTCCCCAGGGGTAGCAGCTCCTTTCTCCCCAAGGTTGAAGCTCCTCTCTCCCCAGGGGTTGCAGCTCCTCTTTCCCCAGGGGTAGCAGCTCCACTCTCCCCAGGGGTAGCAGCTCCTCTCTCCCCAGGGGTAGCAATTCCTCTCTCCCCAGGGGTAGCAGCTCCTCTCTCCCAGGGGTAGCAGCTCCTCTCTCCCCATGGGGTAGCAGCTCCTCTCTCCCCAGGGGTAGCAATTCCTCTCTCCCCAGGGGTAGCAACTCCTCTCTCTCCAGGGGTAGAACTTCCTCTCTCCCCATGGGGTAGCAGCTCCTCTCTCCCCAGTGGTAGCAACTCCTCTCTCCCCAGGGGTAGCAGCTCCTCTCTCCCCATGGGGTAGCAACTCCTCTCTCCCCAGGGGTAGCAACTCCTCTCTCTCCAGGGGTAGAAGTTCCTCTCTCCCCAGGGGTAGCAATTCCTCTCTCTCCAGGGGTGGCAACTCCTCTCTCTCCAGGGGTAGACGTTCCTCTCTCCCCAGGGGTAGCAACACCTCTCTCTCCAGGGTTAGAAGTTCCTCTCTACCAGAGGTAGCAATAGTGGTAGTCGGTGGTGGCGGTTGTGGCTGTGACTGGATTGAGGCCTGTCCAGGGGCTTTTCTAGGATTTGAAGACAAAGCCAGTACGGGAACACTCTCTACTCTGGAACATTCTCTACCATGGATCACTTTCTACTCAGGAACACTCTCTACTCTGGAACACTCTCTACTCTGGAACACTCTCTACTCTGGAACACTCTCTACTCTGGAACACACTCTACTCTGGAACACTCTCTACTCTGGAACAATCTCTACTCTGGAACAATCTCTACTCTGGAACTCTCTCTACTCTGGAACACTCTCTACTCTGGAGCACTCTCTACTCTGGAACACTCTCTACTCAGGAACACTCTCTACTCTGGAATACTCTCTACTCAGGAACACTCTCTACTCTGAAACACTCTCTACTCTGGAACACTCTCTACTCTGGAACACTGTCTACTCTGGAACACTCTCTAATCTGGAACACTCTCTACTCTGGAACATTCTCTACTCTGGAACACTCTCTACTCTGGAACACTCTCTACTCTGGAACACTGTCTACTCTGGAACACTCTCTACTCTGGAACACTCTCTACTCTGGAACACTCTCTACTCTTGAGCACATTCATCTACAGTGTATTGCCGAAAACCACTCAACAACTTCAAACATAGACTCTGACCTGTCCAATGAGCCAAACTGATTAAAGAATCCCATAGTTCACAAACACTCTCTCTCACACACACACATGTACACACACACACACACACACACACACACACAACAACAAAAATCACATCAAACACTTATTATCAAACAGTATTGTGCTTTTAGAACTCACATCACTGTGATTGATCCATTTGAAGAAAGAAGTTCAACAGGTTGAAAAACATGGTCGTTGTGGATGTTGTATATTAGAGTTTATGTATATACATACATTTACATTTTAGTCATTTAGCAGATGCTCTTATCCAGAGCAACTTACAGTTAATGAGTGCATACATTTTCATACTGGCCCCCCGTGGGAAACGAACCCACAACCCTGGCGTTGCAAACGCCATGCTCTACAAACTGAGCTACAGGGGACTACATATGAGCCCAAGCCCGAAAAAAACTCGGAATAAAATAATGATTTTGCCATTATACAATACATAGCCTACCGCATATTACGCACGGCAGAAAAACATTAAAAACAGAAAAAATATTTAAGATGTCTTCGGTACATAATTGGTCTAGTCTAGACTCCACAATTAAACATATTCTAGTAATGGCCTTTGAGTGATGACTGTATTATTATACATACTGGATGGACTGGTTACCTTATGTTAAGCTCCACACTTCCTATCCATGAGTCTGGGAGAGAACATATAGGCCTAGGCGATGCTGTTGGTTCATTGATTGTGCAGGGCAGCTTACAGAGTTAGCCTTCTGGTTTACATAATTTGTTTTTAAAATAGTCTAGTAATAGGAAGAAAACAAATATGTTCATAATTAATGGACAGACATATTACCTTTAGCTACAGAATATCTCACCATTGTGCGTTTAAATCTCCTCCCCTCTATCCTTCATTCATTTTTCGAGTGTGCAGAGAGAAGGGCTGTCAACAGTTTAGTGAAATATGTTACCTTGTGAAAACATGTTACTATTGATGATCCAAAACAGATTCCACCTGGTTTCCCAAATGAAGCACTGGGTAGCTGCAGGAACAGGGTTGGAGAGCTCATGGCATACAGAGTTTGGCGGAATATCACCTGTCGCGCAGCGAGAGGCTGCATGTGTAACAGTGTTGCTTCCGTCCCTCTCCTCGCCCCTACCTGGGGCCTGTTGCACAAAAGTAGAATTAAGACATCCGGGATAAATGACTCAGCTGAGCTCAATGAAGCCAAAACATGTGCGTCCAGGCTTAATTGGTTGCACAAAGACCAAGCCAGGATGAGCAGACACGGATTCATTAAGCCAGGTGAAACCAATCCTGGATAGGTGCGCGCTCACGGCTCACTCAAATAGACCCCGCCACAGATCACAGATTAACTGATTTACCATGGCAACTAGAGCCGCGTACTTTTCCCCGTCGGAAGCACAAATCCTCATGGAGGCATACGAGGAGGTAAAAGATATAATTAAGAAGAAAGGCAACACCGCCACAGTGATAAAGCAAAGAGAAAAAGCGTGGCAAAGTATTGCAGACCGCCTGAATGCGTAAGTAGTGCACAATTACACACTCACCGCTCCGCTGAAACATCACAATTACAATTCAAATATTTAATTCACATCTCCAAAAATGCAGTTGTACTGTAATTATGAAACGGTTAAATTTTTAATTGAAATGCACTGCAGATATGAGTGAAATTGTGTAAAGTAACTCCATCACACTGTATAAAGCTATGATAAATTTTTTGATATTTTTACTGAAAACAAGACAAAAATACCAAGTAATTTTTTGCAGTGTGACTCCATTAAATGTGTGTGTGTGTGTGTGTGTGTGTGTGTAGATTAAACATGAACGGGCCAAAACGGACATGGCAGCAGGTCAAAATCAAATACAAGAACATTCTGCAGAATGGTATGGTCCCTGACTAATATTTAACAAAGCACAAGCATATATTGTACCCAGAAGGTGCCTGCTCACACATTGTCTGTACTGTTTTAGCAGTGAAAAAGAATACCCACAGACAAGGCACGGGTGGTGGGTCACCAAAGGCTGACCTTACCCCAGCAGAGGACATGGCCTTGGAGCTAAATAAAGGCAGGCCCGTCTTAGAGGGGATCCCTGGGGGGAAAGAGACGAGCATAGGTTCCTCCCAAGATGCCACCCGCTTCATTCAAGGTATGTCCTTCCATCTCTACATGGGATACAACCACATTCATATTGAATCAATTTGGACTGTCTGACTTTGGTTTACCTATTGCCTTGCAGTGTCTGGCAGCACTGTGTTCCTGTTAGAGCCACCAGCACAAGCACCAGACGATGCTGATCCAGTGAGTACTCCATCAAAGGCATACTGTAGGCCTGGCATGTCTTGTCTACTAGCTTCAATATGAATCCGATTAAATGTGATAGGGTGAAGGCCCCAGTGCAGCAGCAACAGCACATGATGGAGACGATGATGAGGAGGAGACCATCTCTCTGGATTCCAGAAGGCATGAGGTATCATGTTAAGACTGTGAAAGTACTATTTACTCTACAATGGTGAGGAGTCCTCATCAAAATCAAAAAATCTAATTTCTTTTACAGGACCCAGATGCTATACAGTGGGAAAACCAGCCTGGCAACATAGTGCGTATTAATAAAAGGACACCACATCCTGCCAAATTCCAGCTGCGCTAATTGTATTGTGTTCACAGAGCTCACAAGCTATCAGAAAGTTGTATGGCAACCACCTCCGGCGCCAAATAGAACTGGCAGACATAGACATTCAGTACAAGAAGAAAAAGATGGAAAATCTTGCACTGGAGTCCGAAATAAAAAAGAGGACAATTAGGAAACTGGACCTTGAAATAAAAAAACTTGAGAGGGAGGTGAGATATGCCTTCAATGTACACTGTATGCTAACTGTAACACAAATGTATTAATCATTATTTTTCTTTCCTCCCCCAGCTCCAAGAAGATGACACAGCTCAAAATAAAAATTAGGTATATTCTCGTAAAGTCAAGTGAGCCATGACATATGAGCTCTTATTGTGAGCACACAGGACGGTGGCATCTTTCTAAGGTTTTTTTTATTTTCCCAGCAATCAGTACAACCAAGTCATCGTTATAAGGCATCGCCCTCTTTTGCCCACCCCCCCAGCACCAGGTGTGGCCACTAGCCTATATGAAGGCCCAAAATTGTGTGTTCCTTTCTGCTCTGACAATGGCATGCCCATTCGTGCGAGATGTGGTGGATGAAGAAGCACTTGTGCTGAGGAGAGCCTTCAGGCGAGAAAGGGTCTTCAGGGACCGGTTGGACCCACTGGCCTTCCCTGATGACCATCTATATGAAAGATACAGGTTTTCTGCAGATGGCATCAGGTATCTATGCAGACTACTGGGTCCCAGGATTAAGCACCGCACTGCACGGAGCCATGCACTGAGTGTGGAGCAAATGGTTTGTGTGGCCTTGCGCTTTTTTGCTAGTGGAGCCTTCCTGTACTCAGTGGGGGATGCAGAACAGCTGAACAAGGCCACAATTTGCCGCACAATAAGGAGTGTGTGTCTGGCTATCAAAGCATTAGCAGATGTCTTCATCTCCTTCCCTGGCCACAGAAGACTCTGTGACATCAAAGAGGAGTTCTATAGGATTGCAGGTAAGAGGATCTACAAATTACAGGACAACTGTTAACACATAGTAGGATACTCATTACTTTGTGTGACAGGTTTCCCCAATGTCATTGGTGCAGTGGACTGCACACACATAAGGATAAAAGCCCCCTCAGGTGCCCATGAGGCCGATTTTGTGAATAGGAAATCCTTTCACAGCATTAATGTTCAGGTGAACATAACTTTTTGATATTGTCCATTGACGAACACTCTGCATTGCCAGTGATGTGCATTGATTGGTGTAATATTCCTCATCTTATGATTTCAGATGGTCTGCAATGCTGACTGTGTGATCAGCAATGTTGTGGCAAAATGGCCTGGCTCAGTCCATGACTCCAGAATCTTTCGGGCCTCTGAAATCTATCAGTGCCTATCACAAGGTAAGCCACACAACCCCTATTTATAACCATCATGGCTGTGTCAAGAATATCACTGTGTTTATGAGGTAGTAATGATGAGATTTTGTGTTGACAGGTGAATTCTCTGGTGTGTTGCTGGGAGACAGGGGGTATGGCTGCCAGCCTTTTCTCCTGACACCTTTCACAGACCCCCAGGAAGCACAGCAGGCCTACAACCATGCCCATGCCAGGACCAGGGCCAGAGTTGAAATGACCTTTGGCCTCCTGAAGGCACGCTTTCACTGCCTTCACAAATTAAGGGTCAGCCCTGTTAGGGCATGTGATATTACTGTGGCTTGTGCTGTCCTCCACAATGTGGCCTGCCTGAGGAAGGAGAGGGCCCCCAGAGTGCCACCAGCCATGGACTGGGACAATCCGGCAATCTTCCCTGATGACGACAGTGGTCGGCTGCTGAGGGACCAATATGTGTTGAATTATTTTAGTTAGTATGTGTGCTTTCAATTTTGGTTAAATATGTCCTGCGGTGGCAGAGGAATTTGGGTTTTTTTGGGTTCGTTTTTTTACGAATTTGGCCTCTTATGATGTTTGTGCGGTATACTGTGTGTAATACAAGGCTGCAGGGAGGCTACTGCATCCATTCATTTGTCTGTTCAGTTGATGGGTATGGATTTGTCCTGCATTTATTTTAGTGTGCAGACATGCAGGGTGTGTTATATACAGACCTTTGAATGTGTATGTATCATTTTGTATAATATGCTTGGATTCTGTGCTTTCCATCTTGTAGAGTCACTGTGACTTCAGTTTCGAAAGGAGCTGATGGTTTACCTGCTTTGTTTTGTCCTTATTCAATAAAGGAACATAATGTTACACATTGTGTTTTTATATTCATATGGAATGTGTATTTGTTTATATGACAGAGTACTAGGGCCACACTGAAGAAAAAGGATAAAGTCATAAATTTATGAGGCTGGTTCTTTCTGCAGAAAAGCTACATATTGTTTTTACAGTTTTGATACTTATGACAATGTGATACTTAATATTCTGGCACATCAGCATGTCTTTGTTTATGAAACCATACTGAAGTACAATTTCACGAAATGCCCCACATCTGTCATTTTAACAACTGTCCTCCTTTAAAACAACTGGTTACAATATTATGACTTGTGTTTTTTTCCCCTCTGTGGCCCTAATATTCTATCATTTTATATATAGCCTTATAGTCTATGGGAAACTGTAAATTATCTAATGATAGCAACATCATCTAAAAATCATTTTTTATCCAAAATCATTGAAATTAATGATCACAAACGTTTAAATAATGACAGTGGGTCTAGTTATATGTGATAACAATGTATAGTGAGCAGTGAAATAACTATTGGTTTCCATTTGTGGTGACTGCTGACTGACATTAGGGATGAGATTAAATAGATCCTGGAATTTAGCCTGGTCTGGAGCAGGCTAGCTCCACAGAATAAATCTCCATGGTAATTTATACCATAACATATCCTCCTGCCCCCTATCCATCTTTAGTGCAACCGGATTACGGATCAATTGAGCCAGGATCACCAAGATATCCTGGCTTAATCCCTTATCCTAGTTTTGTGCAACAGGCCCCTGGGCTTGAACCAGGGACCATCTGCACACATCATCAACAGTCACCCTCGAAGCACCGTTACCCTTCCCTCCACAAAAGCCACGGCCCTTGCAGAGCAAGGAAAAACAACTACTTCAAGGTCTCAGAGCGAGTGACGTCACCGATTGAAACGCTACTAGTGCGCACCGCTAACTAGCTATCACACCGGTTACACATGCTCCTCAAACAGTGGTGGATTTTTGGAGTGAAATAACCAGAGTATACACAGCATATGATTGAAAAACTAAAAACGAACAGGCTGGAAAGCAGCCTCCATTCACTAGTCGAGCTGTTCCCCTGACCCTGTTCATGCCCATTTGATAATCGGACATTGTAAATTGAAACCAATTGTAAAATATTAAGGCCAGGCACCACAGGCAAAAAAAAATGATTTTGCTTCCATCTGTCAATGTTCAGATTTTGGGATATTTTGGAACTATAACTTCCATACTTTCATAAAATGTACAATTACATCAGCAATAATGTATATAAATACTTGATTTGTATCATTTTATCCCAACTCCATCAACTACACCTAGCATAAATGTCGTTTTTGTTAGCATGTTTCATGTAGAACTTTAACCGCTATTTTTCTAACTCTCCATGTTGAATCATATACAGTGGTGAAAAAAAGTATTTAGTCAGCCACCAATTGTGCAAGTTCTCCCACTTAAAAAGATGAGAGAGGCCTGTAATTTTCATCATAGGTACACGTCAACTATGACAGATAAAATGAGGAAAAAAAATCCAGAAAATCACATTGTAGGATTTTTAATGAATTTATTTGCAAATTATGGTGGAAAATAAGTATTTGGTCAATAACAAAAGTTTCTCAATACTTTGTTATATACCCTTTGTTGGCAATGACACAGGTCAAACGTTTTCTGTAAGTCTTCACCAGGTTTTCACACACTGTTGCTGGTATTTTGGCCCATTCCTCCATGCAGATCTCCTCTAGAGCAGTGATGTTTTGGGGCTGTCGCTGGGCAACACGGACTTTCAACTCTCTCCAAAGATTTTCTATGGGGTTGAGATCTGGAGACTGGCTAGGCCACTCCAGGACCTTAAAATGCTTCTTACGAAGCCACTCCTTCGTTGCCCGGGCGGTGTGTTTGGGATCATTGTCATGCTGAAAGACCCAGCCACGTTTCATCTTCAATGCCCTTGCTGATGGAAGGAGGTTTTCACTCAAAATCTCACGATACATGGCCCCATTCATTCTTTCCTTTACACGGATCAGTCGTCCTGGTCCCTTTGCAGAAAAACAGCCCCAAAGCATGATGTTTACACCCCCATGCTTCACAGTAGGTATGGTGTTCTTTGGATGCAACTCAGCATTCTTTGTCCTCCAAACACGACGAGTTGAGTTTTTACCAAAAAGTTATATTTTGGTTTCATCTGACCATATGACATTCTCCCAATCCTCTTCTGGATCATCCAAATGCACTCTAGCAAACTTCAGACGGGCCTGGACATGTACTGGCTTAAGCAGGGGGACACGTCTGGCACTGCAGGATTTGAGTCTCTGGCGGTGTAGTGTGTTACTGATGGTAGGCTTTGTTACTTTGGTCCCAGCTCTCTGCAGGTCATTCACTAGGTCCCGCCGTGTGGTTCTGGGATTTTTGCTCACCGTTCTTGTGATCATTTTGACCCCACGGGGTGAGATCTTGCGTGGAGCCCCAGATCAAGGGAGATTATCAGTGGTCTTGTATGTCTTCCATTTCCTAATAATTGCTCCCACAGTTGATTTCTTCAAACCAAGCTGCTTAGCTATTGCAGATTCAGTCTTCCCAGCCTGGTGCAGGTCTACAATTTTGTTTCTGGTGTCCTTTGACAGCTCTTTGGTCTTGGCCATAGTGGAGTTTGGAGTGTGACTGTTTGAGGTTGTGGACAGGTGTCTTTTATACTGATAACAAGTTCAAACAGGTGCCATTAATAGAGGTAACGAGTGGAGGACAGAGGAGCCTCTTAAAGAAGAAGTTACAGGTCTGTGAGAGCCAGAAATCTTGCTTGTTTGTAGGTGACCAAATACTTATTTTCCACCATAATTTGCAAATAAATTCATAAAAAATCCTACAATGTGATTTTCTGGATTTCTTTTCCTAAATTTGTCTGTCATAGTTGACGTGTACCTATGATGAAAAATACAGGCCTCTCTCATCTTTTTAAGTGGGAGAACATGCACAATTGGTGGCTGACTAAATACTTTTTTTCCCCACTGTATAATTCAACAGCTTGTTTTCCGGAGCAGATCGTTACTAGTCCATACATGGCTATATCCTTTGTGACGTTGTACTGAAAGAGGAGGCATTTACTGACATCCGATTGGTTACTGACATTTAATGGCACTTTCCGGCAACCTGATTGGTTAAAAGGCCTCACGTGCCGCACAGCGCTTCCTCGTTTGAAAATATCTCCCTCGAGGAATCCACGTAAAGAGAGACAAAATGAGAAAATCTCGAAGAATATACCTACAGTATGTGAATAAAAAATAGGCGATCTCAGTTAGCCAATGCGAGAAAAGCAGTGAATGAAAGAAAACATGAGCCTGATCAGCCGATCCAGGCAGTGGCAGTACAGGGAGAGGAGGAAAAGGAGGAAGCCGGCAGCAGCGCGTCGAGACGCACATTAGTTGAGATGAAGATGACAGCTAGCAGCGATCAACCAGACAGCAGACAGACAGACAGCCAACAGTGGCTTTTATTCCACATGTCACAAAGAAACCAACTTGTACATGATTTGATTTGCCCTAAGTGTCTAAACACTGGACTGAAAATCACCATAGACCCCACCAACCAGGGATTCTGTAATTCTGTCATGATAGAATGTGCACACTGTGAAGATGACCGTGATGCATTTAGGAGGAGTGTTTACACTTCCTCCAGGCTGCAGGAGTGCTCCAGGGGAGATGTGGCATTTGATATAAATGTGAGGATGGTTCTTCTAGCACACGAACTTGGACTTGGTTATGCAGCTCTAAAGAAAATAAACAAAGTCCTAGGGATTCCTTCCTTGAGTCTCAGCTCATATCAGAGACATGGCAGGAGAGTGACAGGTCAATAAAAAGGGAGAGTAGCCCATTATTGTCAGGTGACTTGCTGTGTATGAATAATATTTAGTAGACAACTGTGATTACTGAGAAATTAGCTTTACATAAAGGAAATGCATGCTGATATGCTAATATGTACATAGGGTAACATGCTGATATTTAGTCCTGCAGTTATGACTGTAATGTCGACAGACATCATAATAAGTACTTTTTCCTCCCACTTTAGTAGCAGAGATTCAGAGAGGGCAACAGCCAATGGGGAGTGCTGCAAAGCTAATTAGAATATGCAGATATAGACCCAGACATGGCAGAGTTGCTGAAGGAGGATGAGGATGACATCATAGACATTCATGGATCCTTTGATGGTGTTCCTAATACACGACAATGGCTCTTGGCACAAGAGAGGATTCACTTCCAACTATGGGATAGGTGTGTACATTGGTGCTGGTACCAGCCAGCCCTAGAAATTGGTGAAGATCCACCCAGTCACAAAAAACATGGAGGCCATACATTCTTTAATTGAGAGGATGCACAGAAAATGGTACTTGTATATCATAGGATGTCAAATGATAACGTCCTCAAAGGAATGTAGCACGGAGGAACCCAGAATGCAAATGAATGTCTGAACTCTAATATGGTTGCGATGCCCCAAAACTGTCTTCTTGGGCAAATGCCGCATTGCCAGTATGGCAGTAGCCACGTTCAATGAGGGAGCCACAGCTATATCAAATGTGATGGACAAATTGTGTATTGACAGCACTTTGGTGACACTGGAAGCAATCAGAGAGGAGTTGTGAGAGCTGATGCTGCTTCAATGGAGTGTGACAAGGGTAGGAGCAGGTCACATGACACAGTCAAGAAAGTAAAGCAGCACCAGCAACAACTCAAAGAGGGCCGTACATATGGGGCAGGCATAACTGATTACTGTTCTGCACATTTCAACAGCCATACACAAGCCATTGTACAAAGTGATATGAGAATTTGCCCTAAACTGCATATTTGCCCTACAGACCAGTATTCAAAGCATATGCTCTATTGCTTGAAACAAATGTATTAAACATGCTGATGTATTTGTAAAAGGTATATTTGATGTTTATTTGTCAGTTTAGAAGTGATATATGAAAAATAGATTAATGAATGTGACATAAATGGTCATATTTATGGAAAGTACATTTTAATTGCATTAGCCTATCTTTATCAGCCATGTTCTCTAAATGACATATTCCCCGTGTGACAATTCATTTTTCTCAGTCTTCAGAGGACGTACATTAACATTATTCCACACACAGGTTCTTAGGTCTTATAGTCAGACTTTTACCGTGGCTTTTTTTGATATCTTGTGTCGTTTTTATTGTAAGTGTCATTTTATCTGTAAATATATGCAAAATATGCATCCGTCATACATGTGAATAGTGTTTTTTAAATAATTCCATGAAAGAAGAAGAAGAACAACAACAACAGGATTTATGGCCGATTTAACATGAAATCGTCAACCCTGTTATGGTCAACCATGTTACTTTATTTGGCACTTCATAGACACTATATATACAAAAAAATATATTTGACCTCTTGAGATGGGAAAACATGTTTATTAAGTTGAACATGTACTCTTCATGACAGAAAAGCATTGCATGCATATCATCACATTTGCATAGTGGCATAGAGCAGTAGAGTAGAGTCACTTACAGAAGTTGCACACGTGGGGAAAAGAACGTGTGGCCTAGGGTCCTGGAAATGTTTGGCCTTTTAGAAACGCATTTCATGCAACTCCACGTAATTTTACTTGACTGGAGACACTGGCATAATCTTTATTAATGCCGTGTTCAAAACAACTGGAAACTCGGAGCTGGGAAATCTCAGACTTCCGACTTTAATGAGTTCAAGACAACTGGGAAATGGGGAAAAAACGAGCTCCGACTGGAAACATTTGTTTGTTGGAAACCATGTTTATTAAGTCCAGTGTGTGTGTGTGTCCAGTGTGTGTGTGGATTTGTGTTTTTTACATATACATTTGAGTCATTTAACAGACGCTCTTATCCAGAGCGACTTACAGTTAGTGAGTGCTTACATTTTTCATACTACACCATTTAAATAAACATTTATACATAGGCTTAGCGCCCAAACACTTACTGTGTGTTTGTGTGTGTGTGTGTGTGTGTTTGTGGGTCCAGTGTGTGTGTGTGTGTCCAGTGTGTTTGTGTGTGTCCATTGTGTGTGTCCAGTGTGTGTGTCCATTGTGTGTGTCCAGTATGTGTGTCCAGTGTGTGTGTGTGTGTGTCCAGTGTGTGTGTGTCCAGATTGTGTGTGTGTGTGTGTGTGTGTGTGTGTTTGTCCAGTGTGTGTGTCCAGTTTGTGTGTGTCCAGTGTGTGTGTGTGTGTGTGTGTGTGTGTGTGTGTGTGTGTGTCCAGTGTGTCCAGTGTGTGTGTGTGTGTCCAGTTCGTGTGTGTCCACTGTTTGAATGTGTGTGTGTGTCCAGTTTGTGTGTGTGTGTGTGTGTCCAGTGTGTGTGTGTGTGTGTGTGTGTTCAGTGTGTGTGTGTGTGTCCAGTGTGTGTGTGTGTGTGTGTGTGTGTGTGTGTGTGTGTGTCCAGTTTGTGTGTGTCCAGTGTGTGTGTGTCCACTGTGTGTGTGTGTGTGTCCAGTGTGTGTGTGTCCAGTGTGTATGTGTGTGTGTGTCCAGTGTATGTGTGTGTGTGTATGTCCAGTGTGTGTGTGTCCAGTGTGTGTGTGTTCAGTGTGTGTGTGTCCAGTGTGTATGTGTGTGTGTCCAGTGTATGTGTGTGTGTGTGTGTCCAGTGTGTGTGTGTGTGTGTGTGTCCAGTGTTACCATGGTTATTATTTACAGGGATACTGAGGAGTCAACATCATGATGAACCCTAAACCCTGGATAGAGGGGCTCAGTGAATGTGGTGTAGAATGTGTACAGGTGGGTCAGTGTGTCAGAGGAGACTCTGTAGAAAGACAGAGTGCCGGCTGGCCAGTCCAGATACACTCCTACTCTGTGGGAGCTGGAGGAGGGGACGTCTATGGTAGTGGGGTTATTATTGTGCCAGGCAAAGTAACTGTTGTCAGAGCAGTTCAGACACCAGGACTTGTCATTCCATCCAATCAGACAGTCATCACCCTCTCCTCTCCTGCTGATTCCTTTATATGTAACTCCTATTACAGCCCAACTCCCACTCCACTCTACCTCCCAGTAACAGCGCCCAGTCAGACCCTCTCTACACAGCACCTGTTCATGGTAATCAAATCTCTCTGTGTGATCAGGATACGGCTGCTTCTCTCTCCTCCATGTCACCTTTCTGTTCTCCTCAGACAGAGAGAGGAGTCTGTTTACTGTGTTTAGGTCCAGTGTGAGATCACAGACATCTGATGGATGAAACCAGACACAATATTAGAAATCATCATCATTCACATTAGAACGTTAACTCACTTTTCACTAATTCATTTAATGGAGATGTTTCTAGGTATCAAAAGGAGAAGTTAAGGTAAATTGAGACTTGTTGAATGATCATATGTTATACTGTATGGTAATATAAAACAACCTTATTCCCATTAATTACACACACACACACACACACACATCCTGAACACACACACACACACAAACACACACATTCTGAACACACACACACACACACACACACACATATCCTGAACACAAACACACACACCTGTATGCATGCAATCATGAAAAATACACACACACACACACACACACACACACACACACACACACATCCTGAACACACACACACACACACTGGACACACACACACACTGGACACACACACACATTTCTAACGTAACACGAACACGCCACACACATACACAGACACACACATTGTCAAAGCAACTCTTTTTAAACTTTGGTGTCCCTGATTTGTGCTTCTGTAGAACTACAGCTTCTATTTAATATGACCAAGTATGTAATGATGGTGGTCTTTGACTTTGACTTCACTTGAATTAAGACTTATTCTTAGTCATATTCTTCACAGCAGTCAACACTCACATTTTCGAAGTCCAGGTTTCATTGTGTTCTCTCCACCATGTTCCACACTGTAGCGGTAAGCAGAAGAACAGACAGTCATTGAGGGATACACGTGAACTCACACACACACACACACACACACACACACACACACACATACACACACACACACACACACACACACACACACACACACACACACACAAACACACGGTCAGCATATAACTTTGTCCAAGCGATGGTAAGAATGTTTGTCTGTGTGTGTGTCCAGTGTGTGTGTGTCTAGTGTGTGTGACTTGTGTGTGTGTGTGTCCAGTGTGTGTGTGTGTGTCCAGTGTGTGTGTCCAGTGTGTCCTGTGTGTGTGTGTGTGTCCAGTGTGTGTGTGTCCAGTGTGTGTATGTGTGTGTGTCCATTTTGTGTTTTTGTGGGTCCAGTGTGTGTGTGTGTGTGTGTGCGTTTGTGTCCAGTGTGTGTATGTCCAGTGTGTGTGTGTGTGTTCAGTGTGTGTGTGTGTGTCCAGTTTGTGTGTGTGTGTCTGTGTGTGTGTGTGTGTGTCCAGTGTGTGTCCAGTCTGTGTGTCCTGTGTGTGTGTGTCCAGTGTGTGTGTGTGTGTCCAGTGTGTGTGTGTGTCCAGTGTGCGTGTCCTGTGTGTGTGTCCTGTGTGTGTGTGTCCAGTGTGTGTGTGTGTCCAGTTTGTGTGTGTGTCTCCTGTGTGTGTGTGTCCTGTTTGTGTGTGTGTCTCCTGTTTGTTTGTGTGTATGTTTGTGTGTCCAGTGTGTGTGTGTGTGTTTCCTGTTTGTGTGTGTGTGTGTGTGTGTGTGTGTCCAGTGTGTGTGTGAGTGTGTGTGTGTCCAACGTGTGTGTGTCTCCTGTTTGTGTGTGTGTCCTGTGTTTGTTTGTGTGTCCTGTGTGTGTTTGTCCTGTGTTTGTGTTTCCAGTGTGTGTGTGTGTGTGTCCAGTGTGTGTCTCCTCTTTGAGTGTTTGTGTGTGTGTGTGTGTGTGTATCCAGTGTGTGTGTGTGTCTCCTGTGTGTGTGTGTCATTTTTGTGTGTGTGTGTGTGTGTGTGTGTCTCCTGTGTGTGTGTGTGTCCTGTTTGTGTGTGTGTGTGTCCAGTGTGTGTGAGTGTGTGTGTGTCGAATGTGTGTGTGTGTTTCCAGTTTGTGTGTGTCCAATGTGTGTGTGTGAGTGTGCGTGTGTGGGTGCAGTGTGTGTGTGTGTGTGTGTGTGTGTGTGTGTGTGTATGGGTCCTGAGTGTGTGTGTCCTGTTTGTGTGTGTGTGTGTGTGTGTGTTTGTGTGTGTGTGTGTGAGTGGTTGTCCAGTGTGTGTCCAATGTGTGTGTGTGTGTGTATGTGTGCAGTGTGTGTGTGTGTCCAGTGTGTGTGTGTCCTGTGTGTGTGTGTGCCCAGTGTGTGTCCAGTGTGTGTGTGTGTGTGTGTGTGTGTGTGTGTGTGTTGGTCCAGTGTGTGTGTGTGTGTGTGTGTGTGTGTGTGTGTGTGTGTGTGTCCTTTGTGTGTGTCCAGTGTGTGTGAGTGTGTCCAGTGTGTGTGTTTGTGGGTCCAGTGTGTGTGTGTGTGTGTGTGCGTTTGTGTCCAGTGTGTGTGTGTCCAGTGTGTGTGTGTGTGTGTGTGTGGGTCCAGCGTGTGTGTGTGTCATGTGTGTGTGTGTGTCGAATGTGTGTGTGTCCAGTGTGTGTGTGTGTGTCCTGTGTGTGTGTGTGTGTGTCGAGTGTGTGTGTGTCCAGTGTATGTGTGTGTGTCTCCAGTGTGTGTGTGTGTGCATTGTGTGTTGGTGTGTGTTTGCGTTTGTGTCCAGTGTGTGTGTGTCCAGTCTGTTGTTGTGTGTCCAGTGTGTGTGTGTGTGTGTGTCCAGTGTATATGTGCAGTGTGTGTTCGTGTTTGTGTGCGTTTGTGTCCAGTGTGTGTGTGTCCAGTGTGTGTGTGTGTGTGTGTCTAGTGTGTGTGTGTGTGTGTGTCCAGTGTGTGTGTGTCCAGTGTGTGTATGTGTGGGTCCAGCATGTGTGTGTGTCCTGTGTGTGTGTGTGTCGAATGTGTGTGTGTCCAGTGTGTGTGTGTGTCTCCTGTGTGTGTGTGTCCTTTTTGTGTGTGTGTGTGTGTGTGTGTGTCTCCTGTGTGTGTGTGTGTCCTGTTTGTGTGTGTGTGTGTCCAGTGTGTGTGAGTGTGTGTGTGTCCAATGTGTGTGTGTGTCTCCTGTTTGTGTGAATGTCCTGTGTGTGTTTGTGTCTCCAGTTTGTGTGTGTCCAATGTGTGTGTGTGAGTGTGCGTGTGTGGGTGCAGTGTGTGTGTGTGTGTGTGTGTGTGTGTGTGTGTGTGTGTATGGGT